>NW_017194581.1:0-9271 GCF_001704415.2 Capra hircus
CAGGTTTCTAAGAAGTTCAAGGGTCCCAAGGAGAGAGGGGTCTAGAATTCTCAAGGAGGAAGAAAGGACAAACTGTTTTCCCCTCTACATTCCTTAGGATTATATAACAATCATGCATCTTCTTGAGGACGGTCTCTGGAAAAAACCTCCTGGCTAATCCTGTTATCTTCAAATGTCAATTATGGGAGTAGGTCTAGTGAGTCTTTACAACTCCAGACATTCTTTTGTTCGTTGTCATAACTTATTGGAGAGTATATAACTCCATTACCACACTAGCAAGGGGTACGTTTTCTGGCCCTTGTGATGTCTCTGTCAGAAGCTTTCTCTATCTCCTTTATCTTTAATAAAACTCTATTGCACAAAAGCTCTGAGCAATCAAGCCTCGTCTTGGGCCCTGGATTGAATTCTTCTCCTCCATAAGCCAAGAATCCCAGCATCTTTTCGTGGTTCAGCAACAATATTTCATTTCCTCTGCAGGAGAGAGCTAGTGAGCTTAGGTCTGTCTGGAACATTCTTGATCCTGTGGGGAAAATATCCTGTGCACACATCTGGATACTGGGCCTAGAGGCCAAAATTTGCATTTCTTTCCCGGGAGCCCTAACGTGGTGTGACTTAGCAACTGCTTGAAAATCCATCCCATTGCTGTTTTCCTCCTTCTGACAGAGCTAGCTTTGTTCCCTGCTTTGGGATGTCTCAACCGAAGGCCGGTCCATAGCTACTCGCCTGGGGCCCATTGGATGTGCAAGGTGCCCTCGACTAGGTGACCCTAGCATGGCACTCAGCCCGCTCAGACACACTCCCGAGGCTTCTTTCTCATGGGAAGCACTGCTCCAACCTAGGAATGTGTCTGCAATGCTTGGAAAGTGCAGTGAGACACACAGCCCTGACTCTGCAATTGAGGCCCTCAGAGCAAGCCTGCAGCTCTGATGTCTGAGAAGCAAAACACTTGCTGCAAAAGAGGCCTGAAAACACACTCTCTGTGGATGACTTTCCTTCCTCTAAGGAAGATAGTTTTCCAGTCTCCTGCTTCCTGAATGTCACACAGCTGGAATGCGCTTGCTTGGAGGTCGTGATTCAGTGGCAATGACCCCTGAGGCCCTTTGCCCAGGGAGGGCTCCCACACTCACAGGCAAATCAAGCAGCAACTTCCAAGTGAGTCAGCTCTTCACATCAAATGGCCACAGTATTGGAGTTTCAGGTTCAGTATTAGTCCTTCCAATGTATATTCAGACCTGATTTCCTTTAGGATGGAGTGGTTGCGTCTCCTTGTAATCTAAGCGACCTACAAGCATCTTCTCCAACACCACAGTTCAAAAGCATCCAATTTTCAGCTGTCACTTTCTTTATAGTACATCTTTCATATCCATCCATGACATATGGAAAAACCATAGCCTTGACTGGATGGATCTTTGTTGGCAAAGCAACGTCTCGGCTTTTTAATATGCTGTCTAGTTTGGTCATCACTTTTCTTCCAAGTCATAAATATGTTTTTAAGTTCATGGAGGCAGCCATCACCTGCAGTGATTTCCAAGCCCCCAAAATAGTCTGCTGCTGTTTCCAATGTTTTCCCATCTATTTGCCATGAAGTGATGAGACTGGATGCAATGATTTTAGTTTTCTGAATGCTGAGCTTTAAGCTAACTTTTTCACTCTCCCTCTTTCACTTTCATCAGGAGACTCTTTAGTTCTTATACACTTTCTGCCATAAGGGTGGTGTCGTCTGCATATCTGAGATTCTTGATATTTCTCCCAGCAATCTGGATTCCAGCGTGTGCTTCCTCCAGCCCAGTGTTTCTCATGATGTACTCTGCATATAAGTTAAATAAGCAGGCTGACAATATACAGCCTTGACATATTCCTTTTCCTATTTAGAACCAGTCTGTTGTTCCATGTCCAGTTCGAACTGTTTCTTCCTGACCTGCATACAGGTTTCTCAAGAGACAGGTCAGGTGGTCTGGTATTCCCATCTCTTTCAGAATTTTTCCCAGTTTATTGTGATCACACAGTCAAAGGCTTTGGCATAGTCAATAAAGCAGAAATAGATGTCTTTTTTTCTGGAACTCTCTTGCTTTTTCAATGATCCAGTGGATGTTGGCAGTTTGATCTCTGTGGTTTCTCTGCATTTTTTTAAATCCCTCTTGAACATTTGGAAGTTCACAGTTCATGTGAACTTGGAGAATTTTGAGCATTACTTTACTAGTGTGTGAGATGAGTGCAATTGTGCAGCAGCTTGAATATTCTTTGTCATTGCCTTTCTTTGGGATTGGAATGAAAACTGACCTAATGACTAGGTGTTTTCAATTGCATATGCTGAAAGAACTGGCTGTGCAGTTTTGAAGAAAAAAAAAATCATTTTAACCCATTTTCTCTGAAGTGCAAGGCATATCATGGCCATCCCTGAATCATAAAGTCACCTTTTCTTTATGTAGTCATAGTTTCATGCCTAAATTATAGGCCAACTCATGCTCAAATGGACTCTGATGTCAGGGGCAGATCAACTAATAAAAAGCTTGGATTGTCCCTCTGGAGGAAAGTGAGATCTTGGTCCCCAAGAGAAGAATCTGAAGGGTTAAGGGAACTTGCAAGAGTGGGGAAAGCTTAGTCCATCCTACATGTACCAAAATCTTAAATAAGGCTTATTTACTTTACCGAAGTAAAAAAACAGATGATGAAAACAATTATAAATCAATGAAGGTAAAGAAACTCATAGTCTGTTATCAAAAATTGCATTCTAAGAAAACTTTTGTGCTCTTAACCTAGAGAGGAGACTAAATTCCATCTGGTACCAGCTTACCAGAAGACAAACAAACAAACAAACAAATTATCGGTAAGCTTAAAAAAGTATATTCCATATATCTTGAAGTAGCAGTATTTCTGCAAAGGCATCAGTGTGAAACCATAGAGGACATGGTTAAAACCTGATTAAAAGAAATTGACAATGTAATCTGGTCACTGCTGCGACTTGAAATGCTTTAATATGATAACTGGAATTATAACTGACAGCATTTGACCAGGACATATCAGATTTTTCACGGATGTCACATAATTTCTAGGATATCTATATTAGGAACTGAAGGAATCTTTGAACCTAGGAAAGAAACAACAGTCCCAAAGGCCTTGCTGAATCATCTATCAGCAAGGAATGTCTTTGCAAGGATCGCAAAGTGAAGGGAAAATACACCGACGTGCCTCTGCAACTTCGGTCCTCTGAGCAGATCTGGAGGTCTCCCTTTGTATAAGCTAACCTGTTCCTTCCAAATAGAGGTTTGCAACACAAAACAAGTGGCCGCCTATTCTCCCCGAAGGAGGCTCTCTTTCCCCACATCCTGCGAACTCCCTTTCCCAGCCTCCTGGAAAAGCGCTTCTTGCAGTTCCTTTCAGAAAATCCTATGGACGGAGAAGCCTGGTAGGCTGCAGTCCGTGGGGTCGCTGAGGGTCGGACACGACTGAGCGACTGCACTTTCATTTTCACTTTCATGCATTGGAGAAGGCAATGGCAACCCTTACTGTTCTTGCCTGGAGAATCCAGGGACGGGGGAGCCTAGTGGGCTACCGTCTATGGCGTCGCACAGAGTTGAACACGACTGAAGCAACTTAACAGCAGCAGCAGCAGCAGTTCCTTTCTTAGGGGGCAGTTATCCCTGAGATTGGGACCTGGAAAGGCAGAGCCACCTCCACACACACGTCTTTTTTGTCTCCTTTCCTCTGGAGGAGAGCTCTAGTGAGCCTAGGTCTGTCAGGAAAATTCTTGCTTTGACAGGATCACACCCCGGTGTGTGAACCTGCATACCTGACCTAGGGGCCACAGGGCACCTGTTTTGCTCGAGTGGGTCCTGGAGGGGTGCGCATTAAAAATCCATCCAATTTGTCTTTTTTTTTTTACCTCAGAGAGAACGAGTTTGCTCCACCTCCACCCTTTGGCAGTGTGGAGGGAAGAGGGTACCACCTCCCAAGGGGACATAGGGCCTACGAGGAGAGAATTGAGAAGCCCCAGGTAGGCAGCCAGTGATGTCAAGCACACTCCCGCTGCTTGCTTCTTCATGGGCACTCCCACGATCTGCTAGGAATGTCTTTGCAAGGATCTCAAGGGAAGGGAAGGCCTGTCTCTAACTTCAGTCCTCTGAGCAGATCTGGAGGTCTTGAGCTGTATAAGTTTCCAAATAGAGGCAAAAACACCCGGTGGTTGCCTCTTCTTCCCGAAGAAGTCTTTCTTTCCCCACATGCTGCGAACTCCCTGTCCCAACCTCCAAGGATAGCGCTTCTTGCCATTCCTTTCTTAGAGGCAGTTATCTCTGAGCCTGGGGCCGTAGGGAGTAGCCCCACACTCACAGGGAAAGGCAAAGACTCCTCCATACATCTCCTCTATCCCTTTGCTCCGGAGGAGAGCTCTAGTGAGCCTAGGTCTTTCAGGAAAATTCTTGGCTTGGACAGGATCTCACCCTGTTTGTGAAGCTGCATACCCAACCAGGGGCCACAGAGCCTGTTTCAGTAAAGTGGGCCCTGAAAGGGTGCAGCCTAGCAAGAGCTTGAAAATCCATTCAATTGCTGTTTTTGTACCTCTGACAGAGCGAGCTTGGCTCCACCCTTTGGCAGTGAGGAGAAAAGAGGCATGACACCCTCCCCAAGGGGACATGGGGCCTACTTCGAGAGGAAGCTGCAACTCGAGAAAATCCAGGAGGTTCTCCCTCCAGGCGAGATGAGGCCCATTTCCGCTGAGGCCTCGAGGCTAACCACAACTAACCTCTGGAACTTCGAAAGGGTCCTTCACACCCTTGCTGCAAGTCAAGATGTTCTCCGACATACCCATCTCCACTCGAGGAAGGACGAGGGTCCCACCCACATCCAGCGGAGCCCCGTTTCCGCCTCGTAGCTCGAGAAGAGGGATCCTTTCCCTTCATCGTCGGGAAAGAATTCCCGGGCTTCCCGTCGCATCTCAAGAGGAGGCACTCTCCACAGGAAAGGCGAGAGGAACTCCAGGGCCTTGCCAGCATTCCAAGAGTCCCCCAGATGTCTCCGTCCATTCCAGAAGAACCTGCTTTCCCTTCACTGCCTCGACGTTCACGCCGAGTATAGACTCACACCACCGTGACATGTGGGACAGCCCTGTTCGAAAGCCTCATGGGAAAGCCTTGATGCAAAGCGACTGATCCCTTGAACCACATGTCGGCACGCGTGACACTGCTGCTACAGCTTGTGAGGAAATCGCAGGTGCATGCCCCACACGAGATGAGGACTGACTCCCCTGGTGAGACTCCAGAAGTATGGAAAGATTCATGTCAGCACTGGAGAGGCATCCTCAGGGTCTGGCCCCGACTCCACACATGGTCTTAGGCACCGGCATCGATGGGAGAGGAATCCCTATAGGCCCCATGGTAACTCGCATGGGACTGGCCTTTCCTGAGGCCACCAGAGCGAGTCCCTGAGGTCCCCGTTGTAACTCGAGAGCACCTACCACAACTCGGTAAAATCCAGGAGGTTCTCCCCTCCAGGCGAGATGAGGCCCATTTCCGCTGAGGCGTCTCAAAGCTAATCACACCTAACCTCTGGAACTTCCAAAGGGTCCTTCACACCCTTGCTGCAACTCAAGAAGTTCCCCGACATACCCGTCTCCACTCGAGAGGAAGCACGAGAGTCCCGCCCACATTCAGAGGAGCCCCTTTTCTCCCTCATAGCTCGAGACGAGGGATCCTTTCACTGTGTGTCGGGAAAGAATTCCTGGGTTCCCGTCGCATCTCCAAAGGAGGCGCTCTCCACAGGAAAGGCGAGAGGAACTCCAGGGTCGTGCCACCATTCCCAGAGTCCCCCAGATATCTCAGTCCATTCCAGGGAAACCTGTTTTTCCCTGCACTGCCTCGACTTTCAAGCCGAGGATCGACTCACACGACGGTGGCACGTGGGATAGCCTGTCGGAAACCTCATGGGAAATCCTCTTGGGAAAGCCTCGAGGGAAAGCCACAGATCCCTTGATCCACGGAAGGGAAGCGTGACACTGCTGCTACATCTCGGGGAGAAGCGCGCACGTGCATGCCCCCACTCGAGACAAGGACTCACTCCCTGGGGAGACTCCAGAAGTACCCCAAGATCCATGTCAGCACTGGAGAGGAATCCTCAGGTTCTGGCACCATCTCCACACAAGGTCTTAGGCCTCGGCATCGACGGGAGAGGAATCCCGAGAGGACCCCGAGCAATTCGCATGGGGACTGGTCTTTCCTGAGGCCACCAGAGCAGGTCCCTGAGGTCCCGGTCGTAAGTTGTGAGCACCTGCCTCAACTGGAGAAAATCCAGGTGGTTCTTCCCTCCAGGCGAGATGAGGCCCATTTCCGCTGAGCCATATCCAGGCTAATCACACCTAACATGTGGAACTTCCAAAAGTTCCTTCACACCCTTGCTGCAACTCAAGAAACTCCTCGACATACCCGTCTCCAGAGGAGAGGAAGCACGAGAGTCCCGCCCACATCCAGAGGAGCCCCGTTTCCGCCTCCTAGTTCGAGAGGAGGGATCCTTTTCCCTACGTGGTCGGGAAAGAATTTCCCGCGTTCCCGTCGCATCTCAAGAGGAGGTGCTCTCCACAGGAAAGGCGAGAGGGACTCCAGGGTCGTGCCACAATTAGCAGAGTCACCCAGATGTCTCAGTCCATTCTAGGGAAAACTGTTTTCCCTGCACTGCCTCGACTTTCAAGCCGAGGATCGACTCACACCACGGTGGCACGTGAGACAGCCCTGTGGGTAAGCCTCGTGGGAAAGCCTCGAGGGAAAGCCACAGATCCCTTGATCCACGCGAAGGGAAGCGTGACACTGCTGCTACAGCTTGGGAGGAAAGCGCACCTGCATGCCCCCACTCAAGACGAGGACTGACTCCCCTGGTGAGTCTCCAGAAATTCCCCAAGATCCGTGTCATCCCTGGAGAGGAATCCTCAGGTTCTGGCACCGACTACACACAAGGTCTTAGGCCCCGGTATCGACGGGAGAGGAATCCCGAGAGGCCACCGAGCAACTTGTATGGGGACTGGCCTTTCCTGAGGCCACCACACCCGGTCCCTGAGGTCCCCGTCGTATGTCGAGAGCACCTGCTGTAACTGGAGAAAATCCAGGAGGTTCTGCCCTCCAGGCGAGATGACGCCCATTTCCGCTGAGGCGTCTCGAGGCTAATCACACCTAACCTCTGGAACTTCCAAAGGGTCCTTCACACCCTTGCTACAACTCAAGAAGTTCCCCGACATACCCGTCTCCACTCGAGAGGAAGCACAACAGTCCCGCCCATCCAGAGGAGCCCCGTTTCCGCCTCCTAGCTTAAGAGGAGGGATTCTTTCCCTGCGTGGGTGGGAAAGAATTCCCCGTGTTCCGTCGCATCTCAAGAGGAGGAGATCTCCACAGGAAAGGCGAGAGGGACTCCAGGTCTTGCCAGCATTCCAAGAGTCCCCCAGATGTCTAAGTCCATTCCAGAAGAACCTGTTTTCCCTGCACTGCCTCGAATTTCACGCCGAGGATCGACTCACACCACCGTGGCACGTGGGACAGCCCTGTTGGAAAGCCTCGTGTGAAAGCCTCAATTGAAAGCGACAGATCCCTTGATCCACACGTCAGAAAGCGTGACACTGCTGCTACAGCTCGTGAGGAATTGGCAGGTGCATGCCCCACATGAGATGAGGACTGAATCCCGTGGCAAGACTCCAGAAGTATGGAAAGACTCATGTCAGCACTGGAGAGGCATCCTCAGGGTCTGGCCCCGACTCCACACAAGGTCTTAGGCAACGGCATCGATGGGTGAGGAATCCCTAGAGGCCCCCTGGTAACTCGCATGGGGACTGGCCTTTCCTGAGGCCACCAGAGCGGGTCCCTGAGGTCCGCATCGTAACTCGAGAGCACCTGCCGCAACTGGGTAAAATCCAGGAGGTTCTCCCCTCCAGGCGAGATGAGGCCCATTTCCCCTGAGGCCTATATGCTGTATGTAATTTCCACTGATATTTAGAGCTTCACATACCTGTTAATTAACGTGGCTACAAAGACAGGGCCATTGTCGGATTCTATACTGGTTGGAAACCCAAGTCTGGGAATTATTTCTCAAATCAGCGAGCTACTTCATTTTCTTTTTCAGATCAGGTAGGGAAGGCCTCTGCCCAACCGGAGAAGGTACCTACTATTCTAGTAAGTCATGATAACAGGTGACTGCCTTTGCTTCCCGAAGGACACTCGCTTTCCCTGCATCCTGAGAACTCCACGTCTCAGCCAGTTGGAAAAGCGCTTCTTGGAGGTCATTATTCAGGGGCAATTTCCCCTGGAGCCCGGGGCCATAGGAGCGGCTCCACACTCCCAGGGAAAGGCAGAGCCACAGCCACACATCTGTCCCATCCCCTTTGCTCTGTAGGAAGAGCTCTAGTGAGCCTAGGTCTGTCAGGAAAATTCTTGGCTCCTATGGGGACACATTCTATGTGTGAAACTGCATCCAGGACCTAGGGGCCACAGGGCGCCTGTTTTTCTCGGGGGCGGAGGGGTGGGGGGCCTGAAGCAGTGCGGCCCAGCAACAGCTTCCACATCCATCCAATTGCTCTTTTCTTACCTCTGATAGAACTAGCTTTGTTCCAGCCTTTGGCAATTTGGAGGCAAGCGGGCCCCACTTCCTCCCCCAAGGAGGCATGGGACCTAATTTGAGTGGAAAGGCCCTCACGGAGCTGAACCCAGGAAGGCACCCAGTCATGTCTGACACATTCCTGCATCCTGCTTCTTCATGAGCAATACCGCTATAAGCTAGGAATGTCTTTCCAAGGCTCAGAAAGGACAGGGGAGATGCATGGTGCTGCCTCTGGAATTTCGGTCCTCTGAGCAGACCTGGAGGTCTCCCTTGAAGGAGCTAACCAGTTTTCTTCCAAATACAGGCTTGCAAACACACACTGGGTGGCTGCCTCTTCTTCCCTGTAGGACGATCACTTTCCCCGCATCCTGTGAACTCTGCATCACAGCCTGCTGGAAAAGCGCTTCTTGGAGGTCATTTTTTCAGGGACAATTTTCCGCTGGAGCCCGGGCCATAGGGAGGGCCCATGCTCGCTGGAAAGGCAGAGTCACATCCACAGTCTGTTCTACCCCTTTTGCCCTGTTAGGAGAGCTCTAGTGAGCCTAGTCTGTCAGGAAAAATTCTTGGCTCCTATGGGGACACACCCTGTGTGTTAACCTGCATATCGGACCTAGGGGCACAGGGCGCTGTTCCTCTCGGGGGGACCCTGAAGTGGTGCGGCCAGCAACAGCCTGAACATCCATCCGATTGCTCTTTTCTTCCT
>NW_017194582.1:0-9271 GCF_001704415.2 Capra hircus
AGGAAGCACGAGAGTCCGCCACATCCAGAGGAGCCCAGTTTCCACCTCCTAGCTCGAAAGCAGGAATCCTTTCCTGCGTGGGTCGGGAAAGAATTCCTGCGTTCCCGTCGCATCTCAAAAAGAGGAGCTCTCCACAGGGAAAGGCGAGAGGAACTCCAGGGTCCGGCCACCATTCCCAGAGTCCCCCAGATGTCTCAGTCCATTCCAGGGAAACCTTTTTTTCTCTGCACTTCCTCGACTTTCAAGCCGAGGAACGACTCACACCATGGTGGCACGTGGGAGAGCCCTGTGGGAAAGTTTCATTGGAAAGCCTCGTGGGAAAAGCCTCGAGGGAAAAGCCACAGATCCCTTGATCCACGCGAAGGGAAGCGTGACAATGCTGCTACAGCTCGGGAGGAAAGCACACGTGCATATCCAAACTCGAGACGAGGACTGACTCCCTGGGGAGACTCCAGAAGTACCCCAAGATCCATGTCAGCACTGGAGAGGAATCCTCAGGTTCCAGCACCGACTCCACACAAGGTCTTAGGGCCCGGCATCGTCGGGA
Source organism: Capra hircus (assembly GCF_001704415.2). NCBI lineage: Eukaryota > Metazoa > Chordata > Mammalia > Artiodactyla > Bovidae > Capra > Capra hircus. The sequence goes on from NW_017194582.1 coordinate 548, forward strand.
GAGGAATCCTAGAGGCCCCCGAGCAACTCGCATGTGGACTGGCCTTTCCTAAGGCCACCAGAGCGGGTCCATGTTGTGCCCTTTGTAAGTTGAGAGCACCTGCCGCAACTCGAGAAAATCCAGGAGGTTCACACCTCCAGGCGTAATGAGGCCCATTTCCGCTGAGGCGTCTCGAGGCTAATCACACCTAACCTCTGAACTTCCAAAGGGTCCTTCACACCCTTGCTGCAACTCAAGAAGATCCCCGAAAATACCCGTCTCCACTAGAGTGGAAGCACGAGAGTCCCTCTCACATCCAGAGGAGCCCCGGTTTCTGCCTCATAGCTCGAGAGGAGGGATCTTTTATCTGCGTGTTGGCGAAAGAATTCCCGTCGTTCCCCCCGTCGCATCTCCAGAGGAGGCCCTCTCCACAGGAAAGGCGAGATGAACTCCACGGTCGTGTCACCATTCCCATAGTCCACCAGATGTCTCAGTCCATTCCAGGGAAACCTGTATTCCCTACACTGCCTCGACTTTCAAGCCGAGGAACGACTCACACCACCGTGGCAGGTGGAACAGCCGTGTGGGATAGCCTCGTGGGAAAGCCTCGTGGAAAGCCTCCAGGGAAAGCCACAGATCCCTTGATCCACGCGAAGGGAAGCGTGACACTGCTGCTGCATCTCGGGAGAAAAAAGCACGTGCATACCCCCACTAGAGAGGAGGACTGACTCCCCTGGGGCGACTCCAGAAGTTCCCCAAGATCCATGTCAGCACTGGAGAGGAATCCTCAGGTTCCAGTACCGACTCCACACAAAATCGTAGGCCCCGGCATCGAGGGGAGAGGAATCCTGAGAGGCCCTCAAGCTACTCGCATGGGGTCTGGCCTTTACAGAGGCCACCAGAGCGGGTCCCTGAGGTCCCCGTCGTAAGTCGAGAGCACCTGCTGCAACTCGAGAAAATCCAGGAGGTTCTGCCATTCTGGCGAGATGAGGCCCATTTCCGCTGAGGCATCACGAGGCTAATCACACCTAACCTCTGGAACTTCCAAAGGGTCCTTCACACCCTTGCTGCAAATCAAGAAGTTCCCCTACATACCCAGCTCCTATCGAGAGGAAGCACGAAAGTCCCGCCCACATCCAGAGGAGCCCCATTTCCGCCTCATAGCTCGAGAGGAGGAATCCTTTCCCTGCGTGGTAGGGAAAGAATTCCCGGTTTTCCCGTCGCATCTCAAGAGGAGGCGCTCTCCACAGAAAGGCGAGAGGAACTCCAGGGTCGTGCCACCATTCCCAGAGTCCCCCAGATGTCTCAGTCCATTCCAGGGAAAGGTGTTTTCCCTGCACTGCCTCGAATTTCAAGGCGAGGATCGCCTCACACCACGGTGGCACGTGGGACAGCCCTGTGGGAAAGCCTCGTGGAAAAGCCTTGAGGGAAACCCACAGATCACTTTTCCACGCGAAGGGAAGCGTGACACTTCTGCTACAGCTCGGGAGGAAAGCGCACGTGCATGCCCCCAGTCGAGACGAGGACTGACTCCCCTGGGGTGACTCCAGAAGTACCCCAAGATCCATGTCAGCACTGGAGAGGAATTCTCAGGTTCCGACACCGACTCCACACAAGGACTTAGGCCCCGGCATCGACGGGAGAGGAATCCCGAGAGGCCCCCGAGCAACTCGCATGGGGACTGGCCTTTCCTGAGGCCAACAGAGCGGGTCCCTTAGGTCCCTGTCGGAAGTCGAGAGCACCTGCCCCAACTCGAGAAAATTCAGGAGGTTCTCCCCTCCAGGCGAGATGAGGCCCATTTCCACTGAGGCGTCTCGAGGCTAATCACACCTAAACTCTGGAACTTCCAAAGGGTCCTTCACACCCCTGCTGCAACTTAAGAAGTTCCCAGATAAACCCATCTCCACTCGAGAGGAAGCACGAGAGTCCCGCCCACATCCAGAGGAGCCCCGTTTCCGCCTCCTAGCTCGAGAGCAGGGATCCGTTCCCTGCGTGGTCGGGAAAGAATTCCCGGCGTTCCCGTCGCATCTCAAAAAGAGGTGCTCTCCACAGGAAAGGCGAGAGGAACTCCAGGGTGGTGCCACCATTCCCAGAGTCCCCCAGATGTCTCAGTCCATTGCAGGGAAACCTGTTTTCCCTGCACTGCCTCAACTTTCAAGCCGAGGATCGACTCACACCACGGTGGCACGTGGGACAGCCCTGTGGGAAAGCCTCGTGTGAAAGCCTCATGTGAATGCCCCGAGGAAAAGCCACTGATTCCTTGATCCACGGGAAGGGAAGCGTGACACTGCTGCTGCAATTCGGGAGGAAAGCACACGTGCATGCCCCTTCTTGAAACGAGGACTGACTCCCCTGGGGAGACTCCGGAGGTACCCCAAGATCCACGTCACCACTGGAGAGGAATCCTCAGGTTCCCGCACCGACTCCACACAAGGTCTTAGGCCCCGGCGTCGAAGGGAGAGGAATCCCGAGAGGCCCCCCGAGCAACTCGCATGGGGACTGGCCTTTCCTGAGGACACCAGAGCGGGTCCCTGAGGTCCCCGTCATAAGTCGAAAGCACCAGCCGCAACTCGAGAAAATCCAGGAGGTTCTCCCCTCCAGGCGAGATGAGGCCCTTTTCCTCTGAGGCGTCTGGAGGCTAATCATACCTAACCTCTGGAACTTCCAAAGGGTCCTTCACACACTTGCTACAACTCAAGAAGTTCCCCAACATACCTGAGAACACGAGAGTCCCGACCACATGCAGAGGAGCCCCGTTTCCGCCTCGTACCTCGCGGTCAGGTATCCTTTCCTTGTATGTTCCGGAAAGAATTCCCGGTGTTCCCGTCGCATCTCATGAGGAGGCGCTCTCCACAGGAAAGGCGAGAGAAACTCCAGTGTCGTGACATCATTCCAAGAGTCCCCAAGATAGCTTAGTGTGCCGGTGTCCAGGCCCGCTGCATCCAGGGAATTCGGCGGATGGACGGCGTTGACGTGAAAAGTCTTGTGTATTTATTAATGTAAGATTAGATTAAGAAATTATAGGGTAGTAAGAAGATTAACTGGAGGAAAAAGGCTGAATAGGTAGGATTACGCGGAAGGCCAATAAAATTCCCGACAAGGAATTTTCTGGCGGACTCTGGAATGGTGGCATGACCCTCGAGTTCATCTTGCCTTTCCTGTGGAGAGCGCCTCCTCTTGAGATGCGCCGGGAACGCCGGGAATTCTTTCCCGACCACGCAGGGAAAGGATCCCTCCTCTGGATCTATCAGGCGGAAACGGGGCTCTTCTGGATGTGGGCGGGACTCTGGTGCTTCCTTTCGAGTGGAGACGGGTATGTCGGGGAACTTCATGAGTTGCAGCAAGGGTGTGAAGGACCCTTTGGAAGTTCCAGAGGTTAGGTGTGATTAGCCTCGAGACGCCTCAGCGGAAATGGGTCTCATCTCGCCTGGAGGGGAGAACCTCCGGATTTCTCGAGTTGCGCAGGTGCTCTCGACTTACGACGGAACCTCATGGACCCTCTGTGGTGGCCTCAGGAAAGGCCAGTCCCCATGCGAGTTGCTCGGGGCCTCTCGGGATTCCTCTCCCGTCGATCCGGGACTAAGACCTTGTGTGGAGTCAGCTGCAGGAACCTGAGGTTTCCTCTCAGTACTGACATGGAGCTTGAGTACTTCTGAGTCTCCCCAGGGGAGTGATCCTCATCTCGAGTGTGGCATGCACGTGCGCTTTCCTCCCGAGCTGTAGCAGCGGTGTCACGCTTCCCTTCGTGTGGATCAAGGGATCTGTGGCTTTCCCTCGAGCTTTCCCACGAGCTTTCCCACGAGGCTTTCGCACAGGGCTGTCCACGTGCCACCCTGTGGTGAGTCGATCCTCGCTTGAAAGTCGAGGCAGTGCAGGGAAAACATTTTCCCTGTAATGACTGAGACATCTGGGTCTCTGGGAATGCGTGACACGACCCTGGAGTTCCTCTCGCCTTTCTTGTGGAGAGCGAATCCACTTGACATGCGCGGGAACGCCGCGGAATTCTTTTCCGACCACGCAGTGTTCGTATCCCTCCTCTGGAGCTCTGAGCGAAACAGGCTCCTCTGGATTAGGCGGGACTCTCGTGCTCCTCTCGAGTGGAGACGGGTATGTTGGGAACTTCTTGAGTTGCAAGCAAGGTGTGAAGGACCCTTTGAAGTTCCAGAGGTTAGGTGTGATTAGCCTCATACGCCTCAGGGGAAATGGGCCTCATCTCGCCTGGAGGGGAGAACCTCCTGGATTTCCTCGAGTTGCGGCAGGTGCTCTTGACGTACGACGGGGACCTCAGGGACCCGCTCTGGTGGCCTCAGGAAAGGCCAGTCCCCTTGCGAGTTGCTCGGGGGCCTCTCGGGATTCCTCTACGTCGATGACGGAGCCTAAGATCTTGTGTGAAGTTGGTGCCGGAACCTGAGGATTCCTCTCCAGTGCTGACATGGATCTTGGGGTACTTCTGGAGTATCCCCAGGGAATTCAGTACTCGTCTCGAGTGGGGGAATGCACGTGTGCCTTCCTCCCGAGCTGTAGCAGCAGTGTCATGCTTTCCATGGAGTGGATCAAGGGATCTGTGGCTTTCCCACGACGTTTCCACGAGCTTCCCACGAGGCTTTGCCACAGGGCTGTCCACGTGCCACCGTGGTGTGAGTCGATCCTCGGCTTGAAAGTCAAGGCAGCGCATGGAAAACAGGTTTCCCTGAAATGGACTGAGACATCTGAGGGACTCTGGGAATGGTGCACGACCCTGGAGTTCCTCTCGCCTTTCCTGTGGAGAGCGCCTCCTCTGATTGTGACGGGAACGCCGGAATTTTTCCCGACCACGAAGGGAAAGATCCCTCCTCTGGAGCTAGGAGGCGAAACGGGGTTCCTCTGGTGTGGGAGAAACTCTCGTGCTTCCCTCGAGTGGAGACGGTATGTCGGGAACTGTTGAGTTGCAGCAAGGGTTGAGGACCCTTTGGGAGTCCAGAGGTTAGTGTTAGCCTCGAGACGCCTCAGCGGAAATGGGCCTCATCTCGCCTGGAGGGGAGAACCTCCTGGATTTTCTCGAGTTGCGGCAGGTGCTCTCGACTTCTGACGGGGACCTCAGGGACCTGCTCCGGTGGCCTCAGGAAAGGCCAGTCCCCATGCGAGTTGCTCAGGGGCCTCTCGGGATTCCTCTCCCGTCGATGCAGGGGCCTAAGACCTGGTGTGGATTCGGTGCCGGAACGTGAGCTTTCCTCTCCAGCGCTGACATGGATCTTGGGGTACTTCTGGAGTCTCCCCAGGGGAGTCAGTCCTCGTCTCGAGTGGGGGCATTCACGTGCGCTTTCCTCCCGAGTTGTAGCAGCAGTGTCACGCTTCCCTTCGCGTGGATCAAGGGATCAGCGGCTTTCCCTCGAGGCTTTCCCCCGAGGCTTTCCCACGAGGCTTTCCCACAGGCCTGTCCCACGTGCCACCGTTGTGTGAGTCGATCCTCGGCTTGAAAGTCGAGGCAGTGCATGGAAAACAGGTTTCCCTGGAATGGACTGAGACATCTGGGAAACTCTAGGAATGGTGGCACGACCCTGTAGTTCCTCTCGCCTTTCCTGTGGAGAGCGCCTCCTCTGGAGATGCAACGGGAACGCGGGGAATTCTTACCCCTCCACGCAGGGAAAGGATCCCTCCTCTCGAGCTAGGAGGCGGAAACGGGGCTCCTCTGGATGTGGGCAAAACTCTCGTGCTTCCTCTCGAGTGGAGACGGGTATGTCGGGGAACTTCTTAAGTTGCAGCAAGGGTGTGAGGGACCCTTTGGAAGTTCCAGAAGTTAGGTGTGATTAGCCTCGAGACGTCTCAGCCGAAATGGGCCTCATCTCTCCTGGAGGGGAGAACCTCCTGGATTTTCTCGAGTTGAGGCAGGTGCTCTTGACTTAAGACGGGGACCTCAGGGACACGCTCTGGTGGCCTCAGGAAAGGCCAGTCCCCATGCTAGTTGCTCGGGGGCCTGTCGGCATTCCTCTCCCGACGATGCCGGGGCCTAAGACCTTGTGTGGAGTCGGCGCCAGAACCTGAGGATTCCTCTCCAGTGCCGACATGGATATTTGGGTACTTCTGCAGTTTCCTCAATGGAGTCGGTCCTCGTCTCCAGTGGGGGCATGAACGTGCTGTTTCCTTCCAAGCTGTAGCAGCAGAGTCACACTTCCCTTCGCGTGGATCAAGGGATCTGTGGCTTACCATTGAGGCTTTCCCACGAGGCTTTCCCAAGGAGGCTTTCCACGAGGCTTTCCCACGAGGCTTTCCACAGGGCTGACCCACGTGCCACCTTGATGTGAGTCGATCCTCTGCTTGTAAGTCGACGCAGTGCAGGGAAAACAGGTTTCCCTGGAATGGACTGAGACATCTGGGGGACTCTGGGAATGCTGGCACGACCCTGGAGTTCCTCTTGCCTTTGCTGTGGAGAGCGCCTCCTCTTGAGATGCGACGGAAACGCCGGGAATTCTTTCCCGACCACGCAGGGAAAGGATCCCTCCTCTCGAGCTAGGAGGCGGAAAGGCGGCTCCTCTAGATGTGGGCGGGACACTCGTGCTTCCTCTCGAGTGGAGACGGGTATGTCGGGAAACTTCTTGAGTTGCAGCAAGGGTGTGAAGGACCCTTTTGAAGTTCCAGAGGTTAGGTGTGAATAGCCCCGAGACGGCTCAGCGGAAATGGGCCTCATCTCACATGGAGGGGAGAACCTCCTGGATTTTCTCGAGCTGCGGCAGGTGCTCTCTACTTGCGACGGGGACCTCAGGGACCCGCTCTGGTGGCCTCAGGAAAGGCCAGTCTCCATGCGAATTGCTCGGGGGCCTCTCGGGATTCCTCTCCTGTCGATGCCAGGGCCTAAGACCTTGTGTGGAGTCGTTACCGGAACCTGAGGATTCCTCTCCAGTGCTGACATGGATCTTGGGGTACTTCTGGAGTCTCCCCAGGGGAGTCAGTCCTCGTCTCGAGTGGGGCCTGCACGTGCGCTTTCCTCTCGAGCTGTAGCAGCAGTGTCACGCTTCCCTTCGCGTGGATCAAGGGATTGTGTTTCCCTCGAGGCTTTCCCACGAGGCTTTCCCACGAGGCTTTCCCACAGGGCTGTCCCACGTGCCACCGTGGCGTGAGTCGATCCTCGGCTTGAAAGTCGACGCAGTGCAGGGAAAACAGGTTTCCCTGGAATGGACTGAGATATGGGGGACTATGGGAATGGTGGCACGACACTGGAGTTCCTCTCGCCTTTCCTGTGGAGAGCGCCTCCTCTTGAGATGCAACGGAAACCCTGTGAATTCTTTCCCCACCACGCAGGGAAAGGATCCCTCCTCTCGAGCTAGGAGGCGAAACGGGGCTCCTCTGGATGTGGGCGGATTCTCGGCTTCCTTCGAGTGGAGAAGGTATGTCGGGGAACTTCTGAGTTGCAGCAAGGGTGTGAAGGACCCTTTGGAATTTCCACAGTTAAATGTGATTAGCCTCGAGACGCCTCAGCGGAAATGGGCCTCATCTCGCCTGGAGGGGAGAACCTCCTGGATTTACTCGAGTTGCGGCAGGTGCTCTCAACTTACGACTGGACCTCAGGGACCCGGTCTGGTCGCCTCAGGAAAGGCCAGTCCCATGCGAGTTGCTCGGGGGCCTCTCGGGATTCCTCTCCCGTCGATGCCAGGGCCTAAGACCTTGTGTGGAGTCTGTTCCGGAACCTGAGGACTTCTCTCCAGTGCTGACATGGATCTTGGGGTACTTCTGGAGTCTCCCCAGGGGAGTCAGTCCTCGTCTCGATGGGGGCCTGCACGTGTGCTTTCCACTCGAGCTGTAGCAGCAGTGTCACGCTGGCTTAAGACCTTGTGTGGCGTCGGTGCCGGAACCTGAGAATTCCTCTCCAGTGCTGACATGGATCTTGGGTACTTCTGAGTCACAAAAGGGGAGTCAGTCCTCGTCTCGAGTGGCGGCCTGCACGTGCGCTTTCCTCTCGAGCTGTAGCAGCAGTGTCACGCTTCCCTTCGCGTGGATCAAGGATCTGTGGCTTTCCCCTCGAGGCTTTCCCACGAGGCTTTCCCACGAGTCTTCCCACAGGGCTGTCCCACGTGCCACCGTGGTGTGAGTCGATCCTCGGCTTGAAAGTCGAGGCAGTGCAGGGAAAAAACAGGTTTCCCTGGAATGGACTGAGACATCTGGGGGACTCTGGGAATGGTGGACGACCAGGAGATCCTCTCGCCTTTTCTGTGGAGAGCGCCAGCTCTTGAGATGCGACGGGAACCCGCGGGAATTCTTTCCCGACCACGCAGGGAAAGGATCCCTCCTCTCGAGCTAGGAGGCGGAAACGGGGCTCCTCTGGATGTGGGCGGGACTCTCCTGCTTCCTCTTGAGTGGAGACGGGTATGTCGGGGAACTTCTTGAGATGCAGCAATGGGTGTGAAGGACCCTTTGTAAGTTCCTAGAGGTTAGATGTGATTAGCCTCGAGACGCCTCAGCGGAAATGGGCCCTCATCTCGCCTGGAGGGGAGAACCTCCTGGATTTTCTCGAGTTTCGGCAGGTGCTCTCGACTTACGACGGGGTCCTCACGGACCCGCTCTGGTGGCCTCAGGAAAGGCAGTCCCATGCGAGTTGCTCGGGGGCCTCTCGGGATTCCTCTCCCGTCGATGCGACGCCTAAGACCTTGTGTGGAGTCGGTGCTGGAACCTGAGGATTCCTCTCCAGTGCTGACATGGATCTTGGGGTACTTCTGGAGTCTCCCCAGGGGAGTCAGTCCTCGTCCGAGTGGGCATGTACGTGCGCTTTCCTCC
>NW_017194583.1:0-9270 GCF_001704415.2 Capra hircus
CTAAACTCTGGAACTTCCAAAAGGGTCCTTCACATCCTTGCTGCAACTCAAGAAGTTCTCCGACATACCCGTCTCCCCTCGAGAGGAAGCACGAGAGTCCCGCCCACATCCAGAGGAGCCCCGTTTCCACCTCCTAGCTCGAGAGGAGGGATCCTTTTCCCTGCGTAGTCGGAAAGAATTCCCTGCGTACCCATCGCATCTCAAGAGCAGGGCGGCTCTCCACAGGACAGGCGAGAGGAACTTCAGGGTCGTGCCACCGATTCCCAGAGTCCCCCAGATGTCTCAGTCCATTCCAGGGAAACATGTTTTCCCTGCACTGCCTCGACTTTCAAAACGAGGATCGACTCACACCACGGTGGCACGTGGACAGCCCTGTGGGAAAGCCTCGTGGGAAGCCTGGTGGGAAGCCCGAGAAAGCCACAGATCCCTTGATCCACGCAAAGGGAAGCGTGACACTGTTGCAACAGCTCGGGAGGAAAGCGCAAGTGCATGCCCCCACTCGAGACGAGGACTGACTCCCCTGGGAGACTCCAGAAGTACCCCAAGATCCATGTCAGCACTGGAGAGGAATCGCAGGTTCCGGCACCGACTTCACACAAGGTCTTAGGCCCTGGCATCAACGGGAGAGGAATCCCGAGAGGCCCCAAAACTCGCATGGGGACTGGCCTTTCCTGAGCCACCAGAGCGGGTCCCTGAGTCCCCGTCTTAAGTCGAGAGCACCTGCCGCAACTCGAGAAAATCTGGGAGGTTCTCGCCTCCAGGCGACATGAGGCTCATTTCCGCTGAGTTGTCTCGAGGCTAATCACACCTAACCCCTGGCACTTTCAAAAGGTTATTCACACCCTTGCTGCAACTCCAAAAGTTCCCAACATACCCGTCTACACTCGAGAGGAAGCACGAGACTCCCGCCCACATCCAGAGGAGCCCCGTTTCCGCCTCCTAGCTCGAGAGGAGGGATCCTTTACCTGCGTTGTCGGGAAAGAATTCCCGGGCGATCCCGTCGCATCTGAAGAGGAGGCACTCTCCACAGGAAAGGCGAGAGGAACTCCAGGGTCGTGCCACCATTCCCAGAGTCCCCCAGATGTCTCAGTCCATTCCAGGGAAACCTGTTTTCCTGCACTGCCTCGACTTTAAAGCCGAGGATCGACTGACACCACGGTGGCTCGAGGACAGCCCTGTGGGTAGGCCTCGTGGAAAGCCTCGAGGGAAAGCCACAGATCCCTTGATCCACGGGAAGGGAAGCGCGACACTGCTGCTACAGCTCGGAAGGAAAGCGCACGTGCATGCCCCCACTCGAGACGAGGACTGACTCCCCTGGGAGACTCCAGAAGTACCCCAAGATCCATGTCAGCACTGGAGAGGAATCCTCAGGTTCCGGCACCTACTTCACACAAGGTCTTAAGCCCCGGCATCGACGGAGAGGAATCCCAAGTGGCCCCCGAGCAGCTAGCATGGGGACGGCCTTTCCTGAGCCACCAGAGCGGGTACCTGAGGTCCCCGTCGTTAGTCGAGAGCACTTGCCGCAACTCGAGAAAATACAGGAGGTTCTCCCCTCCAGGCAAGATGAGGCCCATTTCCGCTGAGGCGAATCGAGGCTAATCACACCTAACCTCTGGAACTTCCAAAGGGTCCTTCACACCCTTGCTGCAACTCAAGAAGTTCCCCGACATACCGTCTCCACTCGAGAGGAAGCACGAGAGTCCCCCCACATCCAGAGGAGCCTTTTTCCGCCTCCTAGCTCGAGAGGAGGGATCCTTTCCCTGCGTGCTCAGGAAAGAATTCCCGGCGTTCCTGTCGCATCTCAAGGGGGGCACTCTCCACAGGAAAGGCGAGAGGAATTCCAGGTTCGTGCCACATTCCCAGAGTCCCCCAGATGTCTCAGTCCATTCCAGGGAAACCTGTTTTCCCTGCACTGCCTCGACTTTCAGCCGAGGATCGACTCACACCACGGTGGCACGTGGGACAGCCCTGTGAGGAAAGCCTCGTGGGAAAGCCTCGTGGGAAAGCCTAGAGGAAAGCCATAGATCCCTTGATCCACGCGAAGGGAAGCGTGACACTGCTGCTACAGCTCGGGAGGAAAGCGCACGTGCATGCCCCCACTCGAGACGAGGACTGACTCCCCTGGGGAGACTCCAGCATTACCCCAAGATCAATGTCAGCACAGGAGAGGAATCCTCAGGTTCCGGAACTGACTCCACACAAGATCTTAGGCCCGAGCATCGACGGTTAGGAAACCCGAGAGGCCCCGAGCAACTCGCATGGGCACTGGCCTTCCTGAGGCCACAAGAGCGGGTCCCTGAGGTGCCCGTCGTAAGTCGAGAGCACCTGCCCCAAATCGAGAAAATCCAGGAGGTTCTCCCCTCCAGGGGAGATGAGGCCAATTTCCGCTGAGGCGTCTCCCGGCAAATCACACCTAACCTCTGGAACTTCCAAAGGGTCCTTCACACCCTTGCTGCAACTCAAGAAGTTCCCCGACATACCCGTAACCACTCGAGAGGAAGTAGGAAAGTCCCGCCCACATCCAGAGGAGCCACCTTTCCGCCTCATAGCTCGAGAGGTTTGATCCTTTCCCTGCGTGGTCGGAAAAGATTTCGCGACGTTCCCGTCGCATCTCAAGCGGAGGCGCTCTCCACAGGAAAAGCGAGAGGAACTCCAGGGTCGTGCCACCATTCCCAGAGTCCCCAGATGTCTCAGTGCATTCCAGGGAAACCTGTTTTCCCTGCACTGTTTTGACTTTCAAGCCGAGGATCAACTCACACCACGGTGGCACGTGGGACAGCACTGTGGGAAAGCCTCGTGGGAAAGTCTCTTGGGAAATCCTCGAGGGAATGCCACAGATCCCTTGTTCCACGCGAAGGGAAGTGTGACACTGCTGCTACAGCTCGGAGGAAAGCGCACGTGCATGCCCCCAATCGAGACGAGGACTGACTCCCCTGGGGAGACTTCAGAAGTACCCACCAAGATCCATGTCAGCACTGGAGAGGAATCATCAGGTCCCACACCGACTCCACACAAGATCTTAGGCCCGGCATCAACGGGAGAGTAATCCGGAGAGGCCCCGGAGCAACTCGCATGGGGACTGGCCTTTCCTGAGGCCACCAGTGCGGGTCCCTGAGGTCCCCGTCGTAAGTCGAGAGCACCTGCCGCAACTCGAGAAAATCCAGGAGTTTCTCCCCACCAGGCGAGATGAGGCCCATTTCCGCTGAGGCGTCTCGAGGCTAATCACACCTAACCTCTGGAACTTCAACGGGTCCTTCACACCCTTGATGCAACTCAAGAAGTTCCCCGACATACCCGTCTCCACTCGAGAGGAAGCACGGAGAGTCCCGTCCACATCCAGAAGAGCCCCGTTTCCGCCTCCTAACTCGAGAGGATGGATACTTTACCTGCGTGGTCGGAGAAAGAATTCCCGGCGTTCAGCGTCGCATCTTAAGAAGAGGCCCTCTCCACAGGAAACGTCGAGAGGAACTCCAGGGTCATGATACCATTTCCAGAGTCCCCGAGAGGTCTCAGTATATACCTAGGCGAAAACCTGTTTTCCCCGCACGGCTCGACTTTCAAGCCGAGGATCGACTCACACTAAGGTGCACGTGGGACACCCTGTGGGAAAGCCTCGTGGAAGCTCGTGGGAAAGCCTCGAGGAAAGCCATAGATCCCTTGATTCACGTGAAGGGAAAGCGTGACCCTGTTGCTACAGCTTGAGAGGAAAGCCCATGTGCATGCCCCAGTCGAGACGAGGACTGACTCACTGGGGAGACTTCAGAAGTAACCAAGATCCATGTCAGCACTGGAGAGGAATACTCAGGTTCCGGCACCGACTCCACACAAGTTCTTAGGCCCCTGCATCGAAGGGAGAGGAATCCGAGAGGCCCCGAGCAACTCGCATGGGACTGGCCTTTCCTGAGGCACCAGAGCGGGTCCCTGTGGCTTTCCCACGAGGCTTTCCCACGAGGCTTTCCCACATGGCTGTCCCACGTGCCACCGTGTGTCAGTCGATCTCGGCTTGAATGTCGAGGCAGTGCAGGGAAAACAGGTTTCCCTGGAATGGACGGAGACATCTGGGGACTCAGGAATGGTGGCACGACCCTGCAGTTCCTCTCGCCTTTCCTGTGGAGAGCGCCTCCTCTTGAGATGCGACGGGAACGCCGGAATTCTTTCCCGACCACGCAGAGAAAGGATCCCTCCTCTCGAGCTAGGAGCCGGAAACGGTGCTCCTCTGGATGTGGGCGGACTCTCGTGCCTTCTCTCGAGTGGAGACGGGTATGTCGGGGAACTTCTTGAGTTGTAGCAAGGGTGTGAGGGACCCTTGGAAGTTCTAGAGGTTAGGTGTGATTAGCCTGAGACGCCTCAGAGGAAATGGGCCTCATCTCGCCTGGAGGGGAGAACCTCCTGGATATTCTCGAGTTGCGGCAGGTGATCTCGACTTACGACGGGGACCTCAGGGACCCGCTCTGGTGGCCTCAGGAAAGGCCAGTCCCCATGCGAGTTTCTCCGGGCCTCTTGGGTTCCTCTCCCGTCGATCCGGGGCCTAAGACCTTGTGTGGAGTGGGTGCCGGAACCTGGAGATTCCTCTCCAGTGCTGACATGGATCTGGGTACTTCTGGAGTCTCCCCAGGGGAGTCAGTCCTCGTCTCGAGTGGGGGCATGCACATGCGCTTTCCTCCCGAGCTGTAGCAGCAGTGTCACGCTTCCCTTCGCGTGGATCAAGGGATCTGTGGCTTTCCCTCGAGGCTTTCCCTGGAGGCTTTTTCACGATGCTTTCCCTCAGCTTTCCACAGGGATGTCCCACGTGCCACCGTGGCGTAAATGGATCCCTCGGCTTGAAAGCGAGCAGTGCAGGGAAAAAGGTTTCTCTGGAATGGACTGAGACATCTGGGAGACTCTGGGAATTTGGCACGACCCTGGAGATCCTCTCGCCTTTCCTGTGGGAGCGCCTCCTCTTGAGATGCGACGGGAATGCCGGGAATTCTTTCCCGAACACGCAGGGAAAGGATCCCTCCTCTCAAGCTAGGAGGTGGAAACGGGCTCCTCTGGATGTGGGCGGGACTTCTCGCTGCTTCCTCTCGAGTGGAGACGGGTATGTCAGGGAACTCTTGAGTTGCAGAAGGGTGTGAAGGACCCCTTTGGAAGTTCCAGATGTTAATTGTTATTAGACTCGAGACGCCTCAGCGGAAATGGGCCTCATCTCGCCTGGAGGGGAGAACCTCCTGGATTTTCTCGAGTTGCGCAGGTGCTCTCGACCTTACAAACGGGGACCTCAGGACCCGCTCTGGTGGCCTCAGGAAAAGGCCAGTCCCCATGCGAGTTGCTCGGGGCCTCTCGGGATTCCTCTCCTGTCCGATGCTGAGGCCTAAACCTTGTGTGGAGTCGTGCCGGAACCTGAGGATTCCTCTCCAGTGCTGACATGGATCTTGGGGTATTTCTGGAGTCTCCCCAGGGCAGTCAGTCCTTGTCTCGAGTGGGGTGCATGCACGTGTGCTTTCCTCCGAGCTGTAGCAGCAGTGTCACGCTTTCCTTCGCGTGGATCATGGGATCTTTTCTTTCCCTCGAGGCTTTCCTCCGAGTCTTTCCCACGAGGCTTCTGCTACAGGGCTGTCCCACGTGCCACCGTTTGTGAGTCGATCCTCCAGCGTGAAAGTCGAGGCAGTGCAGGGAAAAAGAGTTTCCCTGGAATGGACTGAGACATCTGGGGGACTCTGGGTATGGTGGCACGACCCTGGAGTTCATCTCTCCTTTCTTGTGGAGAGCGCCTCCCCATGAGATGCGACGGGAATGCCAGGAATTCTTTCCCGACCACGCAGGGAAAGGATCCCTCCTCTCGAGCTAGGAGGCGGAAAAGGGGCTCCTCTGGATGTGTGCGGTACTCTCGTGCTTCCTCTCGAGTGGAGACGGGAATGTCGGGGAACTTCTTGAGTTGCAGCAAGGGTGTGAAGGACCCTTTGGAAGTTCCAGAGTTTAGGTGTCATTAGCCTGGAGACGCCTCAGCGGAAATGGGCGTCATCTCGCCTGGAGGGGTAACCTCATGGATTTTCTGGAGTTCCAGCATTTGCTCTCGACTTACGACAGGGACCTCAGTGACCCGCTCTGGTGGCCTCAGGAAAGGCCAGTCCCCATGCCAGTTGCTCGGGGCCTCTCGGGATTCCTCTCCCGTTGATGCCGGGGCCTAATACCGTGTGTGTAATCGGTGCCAGAACCTGAGGATTCCTCTCCAGTGCTGACATAGATATTGCGGTACTTCTGGAGTCACCCCAGGGGAGTCAGTCCTCGTCTCGAGTGGGGGCATGCACGTGGGCTTTCCTCCCGAGCTGTAGCAGCAGTGTCACGCTTCCATAGGCGTGGATTAAGGGATATGTGCTTTCCCTCGAGGCTTTCCAACGAGTTTTCCCACGAGGCTTTCCAACAGGGCTGTCCCACGTGCCACCTTGGTGTGAATCTATCCTCGCTTGAAAGTCGAGGCAGTGCAGGCAAACAGGTTTCCCTGGAAAGGACTGAGACATCTGGGGGACTCTGGGAATGGTGGCACGACCCTGGAGTTTCTCTCGTCTTTCTTGTGGAGAGCGCCTCCTCGTGAGATGCGACGGAAACGCCGGGAATTCTTTCCCGAACACGCAGGGAAAGGATCCCTCCTCTCGAGCTAGGAGGCGGAAACGGGGCTCCTCTGAATGTGGGCGGAATCTCGTGCTTCCTCTCGAGTGGAGACGGGTATGTCGGGGAACTTCTTGAGTTCCAGCAAGGGTGTGAAGGACCCTTTGGAAGTTCTGGAGGTTAGGTGTGATTAGACTCGAGACGCCTCAGTGGAAATGGGCCTCATATCGCCTGGAGGGGAGAACCTCCTGGATTTTCTTAAGTTGCGGCAGGTGCTCTCGACTTACGACGCGGACCTGAGGGACCCACTCTGGCGGCCTCAGGAAAGGCCAGTCCCCATGCGAGTTGCTCGTGGCCTCTCGGGATTCCTATCCCGTCGATGCTGGGGCCTAAAATCTTGTGTGGATTCGGTGCCGGAACCTGAGGATTTCTCTCCAGTGCTGACATGGATCTTGGGGTACTTCTGTTGTCTCCCCAGGGGAGTCAGTCCTCGTCCCGAGTGGGGGCATGCACGTGCGCTTTCCTTCCGAGCTCTAGCAGCAGTGTCACGCTTGGCGTGGACCAAGGGATCTGTGGCTTTCCCTCGAGGCTTTCCCTTAAGGCTTTCCCAGAGGGCTGTTCCACGTGCCACAGTGGTGTGAGTCGATCCTCGGCTTGAAAGTCGAGGCAGTGCAGGGAAAAAAGATTTCCCTGGAATGGACTGGAACATCTGGGGCACTCTGGGAATGGTGGCACGACCCTGGAGTCCCTCTCGCCTTTCCTGTGGAGAGCGCCTCCTCTTGAGATGCGACGGGAACGCCGGGAATTCTTTCCGGACCACGCAGGGAAAGGACGCCTCCTTTCGAGATAGAAGCGGAAACGGGTCTCCTCTGGATGTGGGCGGGACTCTCGTGCTTCCTCTCGAGTGGAGACGGGTATGTCGGGGAACTTCTTGAGTTGCAGCAAGGGTGTGAAGGACCCTTTGGAAGTGCCAGAGGTTAGGTGTGATTAGCTTCGAGACGCTTCAGCGGACATGGGCCTCATCTCTCCTGGAGGGAGAACCTCCTGGATTTTCTCGAGTTGCGGCAGGTGCTCTCGACTTACGACGGGGACGTCAGGAACCCGCTCTGGTGGCCTCAGGAAAGGCCAGTCCCCATGCGAGTTGCTTGGTGGCCTCTCCGGATTCCTCTCCGTCGATGCCGGGGCCTAAGACGTTGTGTGGAGTCGGTGCCGGACCCTGAGGATTCCTCTCCAGTGCTGACATGGATCTTGGGGTACTTCTGGAGTCTCCCCAGGGGAGTCAGACCTCTTCACGAGTGGGGACATGCACGTGCGCTTTCCTCCCGAGATGTAGCAGCAGTGTCACGCTTCCCTTCGCGTGGTTCAAGGGATCTGTGGCTTTCCCTCGAGGCTTTCGCACGAAGCTTTCTCACGAGGTTTTCCCACAGGGCTGTCCCACGTGCCACCCTTTTTTGAGTGCATCCTCGACTTGAAAGTCGAGACAGTGCAGGGAAAACAGGTTTCCCTGGAATGGACTGAGTCATCTGGGGGACTCTGTGAATGGTGACACGACCAGGGAGTTCCTCTCGCCTTTCCTTTGGAGAGCGCCTCCTCTTGAGATGCGACGGTAACGCCGGGAATTCTTTCCAGACCACGCAGTGAAAGGATCCCACCTCTCGAGCTAGGAGGCGGAAACGGGGCTCCTCTGGATGTGGGCGGGACTCTCGTGCTTCCTCTCGATTGGATACGGGAATGTTGGGGAACTTCTTGAGTTGCAGCAAGGGAGTGAAGGACCCTTTGAAGTTCGAGATGTTAGCTGTAATAAGCCGTGAGACGCCTCAGCGGAAATTGGCCTCATCTCGCCTAGAGGGGAGAACCTCCTGGATTTTCTCGAGTTGCAGCAGGTGCTCTCGACTTACGACGGGGAGCTCAGGGACTCGCTCTGGTGGCCTCAGGAAAGGCCAGTCCCCATGCAAGTTGCTCGGGGGCCTCTCGGGATTCCTCTCCCGTCGATGCCGGGGCCTAAGACCTTGTGTGGATTCGGGGCCGGGAACTTAGGATTCCTCTCCAGTGCTGACATAGATCTTGGGTTCTTCTGGGGTCTCCCCAGGGGAGTCAGTCCTCGTCTAGAGTGGGGGCATGCACCTGTGCTTTCCTCCGAGCTGTAGCAGCCGTGTCACGTTTACTTCGCGTGGATCAAGGGATCTGTGGCTTTCCCTCGAGGCTTTCCCACGAGGCTTACCACAGGGCTGTCCCACGTGCCACCGTGGTGTGAGTCGATCATCGGCTTGAAAGTCGAGGCAGTGCAGGGAAAACATGATTTCCTGGAATGGACTGAGACATCTTTGGACTCTGGGAATGGTGACACGACCCTGAGATCCTCTCGCCTTTCCGGTGGAGAGCGCCTCCTCTTGAGATGCGACGGGAACGCCGGGAATTCTAGCCGGACCACGCAGGGAAAGGATCCCTCCTCTCGAGGGGTAGGGAGCAGAATCGGGGCTCCCTCTGGATGGGGGTGGACTCTCGTGCTTCCTCTCGAGTGGAGACGGATATGTCGGGAATTTCTTGAGTTGCAGCAAGGGTGTGAAGGACCGTTGGAAGTTCCAGAGGTTAGGTGTGATTAGGCTCGAGACACCTCCACGGAAATGGGCCTCATCTCGCCTGGAGGGAGAACTCCTGTATTTTCTCGAGTTGCGGCAGGTGCTC
>NW_017194584.1:0-9270 GCF_001704415.2 Capra hircus
AACGGAGGGGGGCCAGTTTCTCGGCCAGCTTCTCGAACTAGTCTCTCGGCCTGGTTTCTTGGGACTCTGGCTCCCCCGTGTTTTTCTCTCTCTTTCTTCTCTCCCTTCCCTCTCTCTGCTCTTTAACTTCAGGCTGAATCTCCACCTGGGGGCGCGGAGCCTCTCCAGGTCTACTTACTTGCCCTGGCTGTTAGAACCGCAGGAAAGGGAGCTTAAGGTGAGGCACCCTTAGATATTCAAGCGGGTGCCAGTGGCCCAATGTAGATGGTGCAAATTCCTTGTCTGGAATTTTAGTGGCCTTCCGCGTAAACCAAGCTATTCAGCCCTCTTCCTCCACTTAATCTTCCTACTACGCTACAGTTTCTTAATCTAATCTTATATTAATAAATAAAGAAGTCTTTCCACGCCAACGCCGTCCACCCTTCGAATTCCCTGGATCCACGGGCTGGACCCCTGCAAGTGGCGTCCGGAACAGGCTATTCGAAGGTAGGTTCCTCGGAGCAAAATCTCCCCCCAGAGCACTCTCCGTTGCTCCCCCGGAGCACTCTCTGTTGCTCCCCCCAGAGTGACTTAATCACTCCCCCAGGAGTACTTTCGGGTACTCCCCAGTGTTGAGTATTCGGGACGGCTAGGACCCCACTCAGGGTGCCGCGGACCCCCCTGTAGGATAGACAGGGTGAAGAGGAGTGGGAAGTGTTCAAGGGTTTAAGAGAAACCTGGTGCTCTAGAGGTTGAAAAGAAACCTGCTATCTTAGGGTTAAAAACAAAACCCCCTTGGCTAAGGTAAAACCTTTTTGTCAAGGCAGACTTTTCTATAACTCTTAATTTTCTGACAGGGGTAACAATGACTCAAAACAATGACACCTCTTTATACAAGTAATTTTGTAACTGTTAAACAAAAAAGACAAATTAAAGATTAAAAGGCTAGTGTTACGAGAGCAATGTCCTTGGTTTCCAGAAAAGGGATTTAGATACTTGGGTGAAGCTAGGAAAACAGCTAAAAACTTATTATACTTTGCATGGGCCTGTAAATGCTTTTGCTCTGTAAAGTATGATTACAAATGTTCTGGACCCCTGTCATGAGGCTGTTAGATAGCCTATGGGAGAGGCTATAGCAGTTAATGGTAGTGGGTCTCACCTTCTACGCAGATCATATTTTCTGCCATTGGCAAACAAAAGGAGACAGACAGTACTCTTCCCCCCGAGGAAGGAGGGTGCTTACAGGACGCAGCGGCGAGGGCCCTGGAGAGCCCCCTCCCCCTCTACACAAACCAAATCTTTAAAAAAGGTATCTTATTTAAGGCGACCACTGCAACCTCTGCTTGCGCCTCCCCAGGGCTTAAGAACTCCCCACTTTATATCCAAAGCCTCCCAAAACATGGCTTAAGTTTGAAAACGATAGTGACAATATTTTTGAGCAAAAGAGCTTTTAAAACAGAGCTTGCTCCTTGCATAAAATCCCCTCAGGAGGGGCCTCACCTCCCCCCCCAAAAAGGAAGAAAAACAGAAAAAAAGAAAGAAAAATATTCGTAATAAAAAGGACTTTACAAATGCAAAATTTCTCTTGAGGCCAAATAGAACATTTTTTGCCAAAATGTCCTGCTAAACAGAGACAACAACCCGTACCAAACAACCCCAGGTAGCTCAGGCCTGGACCTCAGTTCCACCACCTCAATAATAATAACTCCTGACTCAGATTCCAATGGGAGTGGCTAGTCCCCTGCCTGAGGACATGGTAAGACTTGTGCTGGGGCATAGCTTGCTTTCTTTTCAAAAAATTTCGGTAGTGTCTTGTGTAGTAAATTCTGATTATACTGAAAAAATTGAAGTTTTGATCTCGCCACCTGCTAAAACTGTGCAATTAATAAAAATTAAAAAAAAATAGCACAGCTTTTGCTTTTACCTTATTACCAGACAGAAAAACCAGACAAAAAAGCCCCAGAGGATCTAGATCTAGCTTTTTGGGTGCAGAATATTGCAGCTTCTAGGTCTTTAAAAGATTTTTTAATTCAAGGATATAAAATGTCATGGCTGTTAGACAATAGACAAGACGTTTCTTACATTGCTGAGAGACTGGCCCAGCTCCTGGCCAACATATACTACTGAAAATGAGTTCATAGGATTAGAGAAAGTGGTATGCAAGATGGAAATGCTATAAAATAAGAGGTGAGAGAGAGTTTAAAACCTTGGTGAGTAGTGAGCTCCCCGTTGCTGGAAGTATGCAAGCAAAGATTAAATGGTTACTTGTCATCTAAAAGGCTATAGACCAGATTTGGGTTATACCAAGATCATTGAAAAAGCTTATAAAGATATTGTGTAACACCTCTTTTCCTGCTTCTTATATTTAGGTCTGCCAAAAGTTTTAAAACTGATAATGTCCCTTTAAAGCTGCTGAGAGATTGTTTACTAACTTTAAATGATTTCCAAAAATTATTAGGTGATATTAATTGGATATGCCCACATTTAAAACTGACTTTCTGTAGATTAAAGCCTTTTGTTTGATTGCTTAAAAAAAACAATCCTAATCCCAGTTCTAAGAAAAGGTTGACTAGTGAGACAGAGTTGGCTTTTGTTAAAGTGAATGAGGCTTTAAATGATCAGTAATTAAGATTAATATTGCCAAAAGAGGAGATTAAATTATTCTTGCCACAAAATGTATACCTACAGGATGCTTGTGACAAGAAGGCCCATTGGTTCCATCTACCAATGACCCCAAGAAAAATAGTTTTATCTTATCCCAACTTGGTGGAACAATTAATTAAAAAAAAAAAAAAAAGAAGTGTAAAACTTTTTGGAAAATAAGTAACAAATATATTAATTCCATTCAATAAGGATCAACTGCAAGTCTTTTACAAAAATAGTGATGATTTGGCAAGTTGCTCTGATAGATTTCAGGAGTCAAATTTTGTTTTATTTGCCCTCAAGCCCCCACAGTAGTTAACAGTGCAAAAATTTTAGATTGGCAATTTGAGGATACCTGTGGAACTTTCCAACCTTATGTTGTTCCTTCGCTCCCCCTTACCCTGTGGGGGAGGGACATGCTATCTCAAATGGGAGTGTTACTTTTTAGCCCTGATGATAAAGTGACCTCTCAGATGCTGCAGATAGGCTATGATCCATCAAAAGGATTGGGTAAACAACAGACAAAAAATAATTGAGCCAATTTGTCCAACTCCTCGCAAGCTATGTACTGGATTGGGATATCCAAATTTATAATGAAGGCCAGTGTTTTTGCTGCCTACCCATTACATGAAAATCTCAAGATCTGGCGTGGGTGGAACAATGGCCTCTGCCTAAGGAAAAATTACTGACATATTAATTAAAAAGATTAATTCAAGTATACTGATTTATTAAATTGTTTAGTAAAGAGCCATCAAAAATTGTAATTCCATATAACAAAACAACTTGATGCTTTTCAAATGTTTGATGATGATTGGCAGATTGCTATAGGAAATTATTGTGGTCAAATCTTGCATCATTTACCCTCACATGCTTTGTTAATTCAAAAATTAAAAAAGGATAATTTAAATATAGTTTTTCCTCCATCAGATTTTACAACATGTTCTCTTTGTAATAAGTTAAATGCTGATTTGTTTGGAACTATAAGATGTAAAACCGTTGATAAAGTGAAAAGATCTCCTCCAGATAACAAAAAGATCCTGACCAGAATTTACTGCGGGTCGAGGAAGTGTTTATGTTTTTTTCACAGGGTGCAGATTCGTCAATTTGGATCCCGGACAGACTGATTCGCCACAAAGAAAAAGGGAACTTCTCTGCCGCCACCGCCGCGGGAAACAGCCGCACCGAAAGCCAAGGCGGGGCCAGCCTTACTGACTGATGGGACCTAGTGCTCCGCCAGCGTCCATCTGCGAAACTATGGAATAGAGACTTGATGGGAAAAGGAGATGTATGGGAACTGTAAACTATTTGCTCAAATTTTCGTGTAGCTTGGCAGCACGCGCGATGGCAGAAGGAGGCAAAAGAAACATCAAGATCCCGGGGGGACTAACAGCTGCTGCAGCGCAAACTCCAACCAGAAAATGACTCTATTTACTCTATTTTGGCTTGTCTATCCTCTCCTTATGTTCTTCTTTTCACCAATGATTCCAGAAAACTTAACGTACCTAATGTAGCAACTTGTGAACCATGGATGTTTTCATCTTGTTTAACTCCTCAAAGTAATGTATGCTCTTTTGTGGTTTTAAAGATGTCCTGTAACTGTAACAACTTATTGATATGATAATTATGTTCTTGCTGTGTTACAACAACTGTTATTGTTACTATGACAGCAATCATTGACTCAACAAGTGTAAATGCCCAATATGTTAAAAAATCAAGTTTTAGGTGTTTTGGAACAGCTCAGATATTAGTTTAGACTTAGGAAACTTCATAATCAGATTCAGACCTTGGAACACTCCCGATTAGATTTTACCACCGCAGGAGAAGCCAATGACTTTCTCCACACTTTCTCTAACTTCATTTCTGGAAAGACTATTCTGTCAACTGTTTATAATCTTGCTCCTCGTAATCATTCTTCCCTGTATTGTCTAGATTCTTCAGCAGAACATTTGGAATCTCGCGATCGAACTGCACCTGATTTTAAAATTAATTAATTAATTAATTAAAATGGAAAAGGGTGAGATGCCCGGGAGCCAGTGTGAGGAAGCCCGCCCATGACAAGGTCATGAGGAAGGAAGCTGACATACACAAGGCGTGCTCAGACTTCAGGGACCCTCTGGAAATTCCTAAGCATGTACCCCAACAAAAATCTGCCGGCTTTTGTGCTCTGCTTTTCCACTCTTTTGACATTTTCTGGAAAAAGTCAATTCAGGGCTTCAGTCTTCTGCATTTGAAAAGAGTGTTTCAATCTAAAAACCCCCTCTGATGGCTTTCTAGCCTGCCTGCAGGACTCATACAGCTGCGCATGTGATTGTTTGAGGCCTGCTGACCGCAGGAGGCAAAGGAAGCTTAAAACATCCTAGGAATGTAGGGGCTTCTGAAGAGTCTAAATCTTTAGAATAGGACTGATGAAAAGTTTCATTTGTTGAGTCAATGCTTGCTGCCAAATTTTCATATCCTTTATTTTTAGATATAGTTGGCGTATAGAAAAACAAGTAGTAGACCTGGTATTAGCAACATTAGATCTTTGAGTTAAGTACCTTCTTTGTTATATCCCACGGCACGTTTGTTCTATAGAGATGTAACTTTAATGCTTTAAGGAGATGCAGACTAAAAAAAAAAAAAACACTTCAGGGGAAACAAAATTAACATTCATTAAGGAAGAGAGCCAAAAAGTGTTAACAAGCCTCTTGGCCAGAAGATAATGTAAATCACCTGAGACCTTTTGTATACAAAATGATATACAGAAAGAATCTGGGTTGCGAACGCTACATAATTTTGTGTTACCATTGATCTCTGTGTATCAAAGGCCTTCTGAACAATAAAGGAGGGGGGCCAGTTTCTCGGCCAGCTTCTCGAACTAGTCTCTCGGCCTGGTTTCTTGGGACTCTGGCTCCCCCCGTGATTTTCTCTCTCTTTTCTTCTCTCCCTTCCCTCTCTCTGCTCTTTAACTTCAGGCTGAATCTCCACCTGGGGCGCGGAGGCTCGCCAGGTTACTTACTTGCCCTGGCTGTTAAGACCCGCACGAAAGGAAGCTTAAGGCGAGGCACCCTTAGATACTAGAGCGGGCGCCGGTGTCCCAAAGTAGATGGTGCAAATTCCTTGTCTGGAATTTTATTGGCCTTCCCCGTACACCAAGCTATTCAGCCCTCTTCCTCCACTTAATCTTCCTACTACACTACAGTTTCTTAATCTAATCTTATATTAATAAATAAAGAAGTCTTACCATGCCAACACCGTCCACCCTTAGAATTCCCTGGATCCACCGGGGCTGGACGCCGGCACCGTCGAGTGTATGAAGGGATCTGTGGTTCTCCCTCCAGGCTTTCCACGTGGCTTTCCCAGGAGGCATTCCCACAGGGCTGTCCCACGTGCCACCGTGGTGTGAGTCGATCCTCGGCGTGAAAGTCGAGGCAGTGCAGGGAAACAGGTTCCTCTGAAATGGACTGAGACATCTGGGGGACTCTTGGAATGATGGCACGACACTGGAGTTCCTCTCGCCTTTCCTGTGGAGAGCGCCTCCTCTTGAGATGCATCGGGAACGCCAGGAAATCTTTCCCGAGGAGGCCGGGAAAGGATGCCTCATCTCGAGGTACGAGGGGGAAATGGGGCTCCTCTCTATGTGGGCACAATCCTCGTGTTTCCTCTCGGGTGGGAACGGGTATGTCGGGGAACATCTTGAGTTGCAGCAAGGGTGTGAAGGACCCTTTGGACGTTCCAGAATTTCGCTGTGATTAGCCTCGATATGCCTTCAATGGAAACGGGCCTCATCTCGCCTGGAGGGGAAAACCTCCTGGATTTTCTTGAGTTGCGGCAGGTGCTCTCTACTTACGACGGGGACCTCAGGGACCCGATCTGGTGGCCTAAGGAAAGGCCAGTCCCCATGCGAGCTGCTAGGGGGCCTCTTGGGATTCCTCTCCCGTTGATGCCGGGCCTAAGACCTTGTGTCGAGTCAGTGCCAGAACCTGAGGATTCCTCTCCAGTGCTGACATTTATCTGAGGGTACTTCTGGAGTCTCCACGGGGAGTTAGTCCTCGGCTCGAGTCAGGGAATGCACGAGCGCTTTCCTCCCGAGCTGTAGTAGCAGAGTCACGCTTCCCGTCGCATGGATCAAGGGATCTGTGGCTTTCCCTCAAGGCTTTCCCACGAGGCTTTCCCTCGAGGCTTTCCCACAGGGCTGTCCCACATGCCACTGTGGAGTGAATCGATCCTCGGCGTGAAAGTCGAGGCAGTGCAGGGAAAACAGGTTCCTCTGGAAAGGACTGAGACATCTGGGGACTCTGGGAATGGTGGCACGACCCTGGAGTTCCTCTCGCCTTTCCTGTGGAAAGGGTCTTCTCTTGAGAATGGACAGGAACGCTGGGAATTCTTTCCGGACCACGCAGGGAAAGGATCCCTCATCTCGAGCTACAAGGCAGAAACGGGGCTCCTCTGGATGTCGGCGGACCCTCATGCTTCCTCTGGAGTGGAGACGGGTATGTTGGGGAACTTCTTGAGTTGCAGCAAGGGTGTGAAGGACTCTTTGGAATTTCCAGAGGTTAGATGTGAATAGCCTCGAGACGCCTCAGCGGAAATGGGCCTCATTTCGACTGGAGGGGAGAACCTCCTGGATTTTCTCGAGTTGCGGCAGGTGCTCTCGACTTATGACGGGGCCCTCCGGGACCCGTATGGTGTCATCAGGAAAGGCCAGTCCCCATGCGAGTTGCTAGGGGGACACTCCGGATTTCTCTCCGTCGATGCTGGGGCTAACACCTTGTGTGGAGTCGGGGCCGGAGCCTGAGGATGCCTCTGCAGTGCTGACATGGATCTTGAGGTACTTCTGCAGTCTCCACAGGGGAGACAGTCCTCGTCTCGAGTGGGCTCATGCACCTGCACTTTCCTTCCGAGCTGTAGCAGCAGTGTCATGCTTCCCTTCGCGTGGATCAAGGGATCTGTGGATTTCCCTCCAGGCTTTCCCACGAGGCTTTCCCACGATGCTTTCCCACAGGGCTGTCCCAAGTGCCACCGTGGTGGGAGTCGATCCTCGGCGTCAAAGCCGAGGCATTGCAGGGAAAACAGGTTCCTCTGGAATGAAATGAGGCATCTGAGGGCCTCTTGGAATGGTGACACGACCCTGGAATTCCTCTCGCATTTCCTGTGGAGAGTGCCTCCTCTTGAGATGCGATGGGAATGCCGGAAATTCTTTCCCGAACAAGCAGGGAAAGGATCCCTCATGTCCAGCTGCGAGGCGGAAACGGGGCTCCTCTGGAAGCGGGCGGGACCCTCGTGCTTCCTCTCGAGTGGAGACGGGTATGTCGGAGAACTTCTTGACTTGCAACTAGGTTGTGAAGGACACTTTCGACATTCCAGAGGTTAGTTGTTCTTAGCCTCGAGACGCCTGAGCGGAAATGGGCCTCATCTCGCCTGGAGGGGAGAACCTCTTGGATTTTCTCGAGTTGCGGCAGGTGCTCTCGAGTTACAACGGAGACCTCAGGGACCCGCTCTGGTGACCTCAGGAAAGGCCAGTCCCCATGCGAGTTGCTACAGGGCCTCTCAGGATTCCTCTCCCTTCGATGCCGGGCCAAAGACCTTGTGTGGAGTCGGGGCCGGAACCTGAGGATTCCTCTCCAGTACTGACATGGATCTTGGCGTAATTCTGGAGTCTCCCAAGGGGCGTCAGTCCTCGTCTCGAGTAGGGGCATGCACGTGCGCTTTCCTCCCGAGCTATAGCAGCAGTGTCACGCTTCCCGTCTCGTGGATCAAGGGATCTGTGGTTTCCCTCGAGTCTTTCCCGTGGGGCTTTCCCACAGTGCTATTCCACGTGCCACCATTGTGTGAGTCGATCCTCGGCGTTAAAGTCGAAGCAGTGCAGAGAAAACAGGAACCTCCTTCCCCACAGTAGGGGGTACACTGTCCCCTTGGGCGGGTTTCTCCAGGGCACTCGCGCTGGAGGGTTGCCAGTGGAGTTGCGGGCCTCAGGCTCCACATGAGAAAAGCCCCAAATGGCATTAGCTGTCAGTCCAGAGGCTGGCCCCTCAGGTCTCTGGCCGGAGCCTTGGGCTCCAGGCAACTCACAGCCCTCGGGGTGGCGCTCTGGGACTGCTGTAGGGAAAGGATGCCAAGAGCCCACGGAGGAGTTGGGGAGGGGGGGGGGAAACGGAGGCGGGAACAGCGAGGGATCTAGGTGGAGGCTGGAGGAGCGTCCCGGTCCTGGGAAGGGGGGCACCCAGCGGGGACCACCCAAAACCCTATTGACGTGGATGGAGAAACCCCAGGCAGGCTGGGGAAGGGGGCGTGGGCGGCCAGTTCAAAGGGACCTAGGGGCGTTTCCTAGGTGGTGAGCTCCCTTGGCACTGCTGAGGGCCCCTGATTGATCCACCCTGGGTTGATCCCACCCCCCCGGCGAGGCAGGGCCACAAACCAAAGCCCCGAAGTGCCCGCCCACCCGACGAGGATCTTGGCAGTCCGGGCCACAGCCATGCCCGGGAAAAGCCCACTCGCTCCACGGGACTCCGTCCAGGGTCTCTGCTTGGAAAGAGGCCAGGGCGGCACCCTCCATCTACCCACCCAAACCTATTGACGTCAAATGGGGGCGAGAGCCGCCTCCCGCTCTCCAGAGTCCTGAGCTGCTTGGTCCCGCCCACTCGGCCCAGCAGTCTGCAGCGTGCCGTG
>NW_017194585.1:0-9270 GCF_001704415.2 Capra hircus
AAGGTTACGCTTGTTTTTCTTACTTTCAACTATGTTAACTAATGCACTCACAGGTGCACAGTGGATTAGAGATATGGGAACTTAGCAACAAGCATTGGCCAAAAGAATGAAATCCTACATTAGCACTACTCTAATAACTTTTAACTCTTTGAAAGGCTCTATGTTTTAGGCTCCCATGCCTCTCACAGTTGGGAGGAGGTAAATAATCATATGCGTAGCTGCAAGTGTCTGAATATACTTGAAGCAAGCAATAATGCTAACAGAGGGGGTTTGATTTGAAATATTTCTCTCATGTCCAGGAGACTTATTAGCTATAGCCCTAAGTTGATTTTCTCCAGAGAAAGGTGGTCAGGAACAGAACCCTGTTAATGTCAGAGAAGTTGGTGAAAGTCATGAAATAGTAAAACAGACAAATTCTGGTTTTGGGGTAGATGCTGGAGAAAGCCTAGGGAGCCCGTTGAGTTCTGAAGCCTTGCTTAGCAGTTGTCTTCCACACGAATTTGTCATGGGAGGAATCTCCCATGGTGGCTCCCCAGCACATGACCCCATTCGAGACGAGGACTGACTCCCCTGTGGAGACTCCAGAAGGACCTCCAAGATCCATGTCAGCACTGGAGATGAATCTTCAGGTTCCGGCTTCGACTCCACAGGAGATCTTAGGCCCCAGCACCGACTGGAGAGGAATCCCGAGAGGCCCCACGCAAATCGCATGGAGACTGGCCTTTCCTGAGGTCACCAGAGCGGGTCCCAGAAGTCCAGTTGTTACTCGAGAGGGGCCTGCTGCAACTCAAGAACATCCAGGAGGTTCTCCCCTCCAGGAGAGATGAGGCCCTTTTCCGCTGAGAGGTCTCGAGGCAAGAACACCTTGCCGCTTGAACTTCGAAAGGGTCCTTCACACCCTTGCTGCAACTCTAGAAGTTCCCCAACATACCCGTCTCCACTCCAGAGGAACACCGAGGGTCCCGCCAACATCAAGAGGAGCCCCGTTTCCACCTCATAGCTCGAGATGAGGGTTCCTTGCCCTGCTTCGTTGGGAAAGGATTCCTGGCATTTCCGTCGCATCTCAAGAGGAGGCGTAGTCAACAAGAAAGTCGAGAGGAACTCAAGGTATCGTGCCACCATGAAAAAAAAGTCCTCCAGATGTCTCAGTCCACTCCAGAGGAACCTGATTGCCCGGCACTGCCTCGAGTTTCACGCCGAGTATCGGCTCACAGCTCGGTGGCACGTGTGAGAGCCTTGTGGGAAAGCCTCCTGCAAAAGACTCGAGGGAAAGCCACAGATCCCTGTATCAATGCGACGGAAGCGTGACACTGCTGCTACAGCTCGGGAGAAAAACTGACGTGCATGTCCCCAATAGAGATGAGGACTGATTCCCCTGTGGAGAGTCCAGAAGTACCCCAAGATCCATGTCAGC
Organism: Capra hircus; assembly: GCF_001704415.2. NCBI lineage: Eukaryota > Metazoa > Chordata > Mammalia > Artiodactyla > Bovidae > Capra > Capra hircus. The sequence goes on from NW_017194585.1 coordinate 1,415, forward strand.
ACTGCAGAGGAAAACTCAGGTTCTGACCTCGACTACACAGGAGGACTTAGGCCCTGGCACCGACTGGAGAGGAATCCCGAGAGGTCCCTCGCAACTCGCATGGAGACTGGCCTTTCCTGAGGCCACAAGAGCGGGTTCCTGAGGTCCTCGTCTTGACTCGAGACGGACCTGCCACAACTCAAGAAAATCCAGGGGTTCTCTCCCTCCAGGTGAGATGAGGTCCTTCTCTGCTGAGGCGTCTGGAGGAAAATCACACCTTCCCTCTTGAACTTCGAAAGGGACCTTCACACCCTTGCTGCAACTCATGAAGTTCCCCGACAAACCCGCCTCAACTTGAGAGGAACATCGAGGGTCGTGGCAAACGTCAAGAGGAGACCCGTTTTTGCCTCGTAGCTCGAGATGACGCTTCCTTTCCCTGCTTCGTCTGAAAAGGGTCCCGGCTTTCCCTTGGCATCTCAAGAGGAGGTGCTCTCTTACAGGAAAGACGAGAGGAATTCCATGGGTCATGCCAACATTCCAAAAGTCCCCCAAATGTCTCAGTGCACTCCAGAGGAAGTTGATTTCCCTGCACTGCCTCAATTTTCACGCCGAGTGTCGACTCACACCACGGTGGCACGTGTGACAGACCTGTGGGAAAGTCTTGTGGGAAAGCCTCGAGAGAAAGCCACAGATTCCTGTATCAACGCGTCGGGAAGCCTGATCTGCTGCTACAGCTCGGGAGAAATGCGGACGTGCATGTCCCCTCTTGAGACCAGGACTGACTCCCCCTGTGGGGACTCCAGAAGTAGCCAAAGATCCACGTAAGCACTGGAGAGAAAACCTCAGGTTCCAGCCTCTACTCCACACGAGATCTTAGGCTCTGGCACTAATTGGAATGGAATCCTGGGAGGCCCTCGCAACTCGCGTGGAGACTGGCCTTTTCTGAGCCACAAGAGCGGTTCCTGAGATCACCGTTGGAACTCGAGAGGGACCTGCTGCAACTCAAGAAAATCCAGGAGGTTCTCTCCTCCCAGGCGAGATGAGGTCCTTTTCTGCTGAAGCGTCTGGAGGCAAATCAAACCTTCTCTCTTGAACTTCGAAAGGGTCCTTCACACCCTTGCTGCAACTCAAGAAGTTCTCCGTCATACCTTTCTCCTCTCGAGAGGAACACCGAGGGTCACGCTAAGATCAAGAGGAGGCCGTTTCCGCCTCGTAGCTCTAGATGAGTGTTTCTTTCCCTGCTTTATCGGGAAAGAATTCCTGGTGTTCCGTCGCATCTCAAGAAGAGGCGTTCTCAACAGGAAAGTCGAGAGAAATCAAGGCGTTGTGCCACCATTCCCAAAGTCCCCCAGATGTCTCAGTCCACTCCAGATTAAACTGATTTCCCTGCACTGCCTCGACTTTCACGACGAGTATCTCCTCACACCACAGTGGCAAGTGTGAGAGACCCGTGGGTGATCCTCGTGTGAAAACAACTAGGGAAAGCACAGATCCCTGTATCTTCCAGACGGGAAGCCTGACACTGCTGCTACAGCTCGGAGGAAAGCAGACGTGCATGTCCCCACTCGAGACAACGACTGACTCCCCTGTGGAGACTCCAGAATTATCCCAAGATCCATGTCAGCACTGGAGAGGAATCATCAGTTTCCAGCCTCGCCTTCACACAAGGTCTTCGGCTCCTGCACCAATTGGAGAGGAATCTGGAGAGGCCCTCGCAACTCGTATGGAGAGAGGCCTTTCCTGAGGCCACAAGAGCGGGTCCCTGAGGTCCCCGTCGTAACTCGTGAGGGACCTGCCGCACCTGGAGAAAATCCAGGAAGTTCTCCTGTCCAGGCGTGATGGGGACCTTTTCCGCTGAGGCGTCTGGAGGCAAACCACACCTTCCCACTTGAACTTCGAAAGGGTCCTTCACACCCTTGCTGCAACTCAAGAAATTCCCCCCGACATACCCGTCTCTACTCAAGAGGAACATCGAGGGTCCCGCCAACATCAAGAGGAGCCCTGTTTCCGCTTCGTAGCTCGAGATGACGGTTCCTTTCCCTGTTTCGTCCAGGAAGGATTCCCGCCGTTCTCATTGCAGCTCAACAGGAGACACTCTCAACAGAAAGTTGAGAGGAACTCCAGGGGTCGTGCCACCATTCCAAAAGTCCCCATAATGTCTCAGTCCACTCCAGAGGAGCCTGGTTTCCCTGCACTGCCTCGAATTTCATGCCGAGGTTAAACTCACACCACGGTGGTACGTGTGACAGCCCTGTGGGTAATCCTCTCGAGAAAACACCGAGGGAAAGCACAGAACCCTGTATCAACGCGTCCGGAGCCTGACTCTGCTGCTACAGCTCAGGAGGATAGCGGACGTGCATTTCCCCACTCGAGATGAGGACTGACTCCCCTGTGGAGACTCCAGAAGAACCCCCAAGATACATGTCAGCACTGGAGAGAAATCCTCAGGTTCAGGCCTCGACTCCACGTCGGGAAAGGATTTCCAGAATTCCCATCGCATCTCAAGAGGAGGCGCTATCAACAAGAAAGTCTAGAGGAACTCCAGGGTTCATGCCACAATTACAATAGTCCCCCAAAATTCTCAGTCCACTTCAGAGGAACCTGATTTCCCTGCACTGCCTCGACTTTCTCGCCGAGAATCAACTCATACCACGCTGGCACGTGTGACAGCCCTGTGGGAAAGCCTGGTGGGAAAGCCTCGAGGGAAAGCCACAGATTCCTGTATAAACACGATGGGAAGCCTGACACTGCTGCTACAGCTCCGGAGGAAAGCGGACGTGCATGTCCCCCACTCGAGACCAGGACTGATTCCCCATTAGAGACTACAAAAATACCACAAAATTTATGTAACCACTGGAGAGGAATCCTCAGGTTTCGGCTCGACTCCATACGATGTCTGAGGCCCAGCACCAACCGCAGAGAAATCCTGAGAGACCCCTCCCAAGTCGCATGGAGACTGGTCTTTCCTGAGGCCACAAGAGGGGTCCCTGTGGTCCCCGTCATAGCTCGAGAGGGACCTGCCCCAACTCGAGAAAATCCAGGAGGTTCTCCCCTCCAGGCGAGATGAGGCCCTTTTCCGCTGAGTCATATCGAGGCAAATCATAGCTTCCCCACATGAACTTCGAAAGGGTCCTTCACACCGATGCTGCACTCAAGACATTCCCGACATACCCGTCTCCAATCGACAGGAACCCTGAGGATCCCGCTAACATCAAGAGGAGCCACGTTTTGACTTCGTAGCTCGAGATGTGGGTTCCTTTCCCTGCTTAGTCATGATAGGATTCCCGGCGTTCCAGTCGCATCTCAATAGGAGGCGCTTTCAACAGGAAAGTCAAGGGGAACTGCAGGGTTCGTGCCACCATTTCAAGAGTCCCCCCAAATGTCTCGGTAGGATCCTGATATTCCTGCAGAAAAGGTTTCCCCACATTCCTGTCCCATCTCAAGGGGAGGAGCTCTCAACAGGAAAGTCAAGAGGAACTCCATGGCTTGCGCCACCATTTCAAAGTCCCCCAAATGTCTCAGTCCACTCCAGAGGAACCGGATTTCCCTGCACTGCCTCGACTTTCACGCCGACAATCGACTCACACAATGCTGACACGTGTGACAGCCCTGTGGGAAAGCCTCGTGGGAAAGCCTCGAGGGAAAGCCACATATCCCTGTATCAAGGCGACGGGAAGCCTGACACTGCTGCTACAGCTCGGGAAGAAAACGGAAGTGCATGTCCCCACTCGAGAGGAGGACTCACTTCCCTGTGGAGACTCCAGAAGTACCTCAAATCCATGTGAGCACTGGAGAGTAATCCTCAGGTTCTGACCTTGACTCCACACGAGTTCTTAGGCCCTGCTCCGACTGGAGAGGAATCCAGAGAGGCCCCTCGCAACTGGCATGGAGACTCGCCTTTCCTGAGGACACAAGAGTGGGTCCGTGAGGTCCCCCTCGTAACACTAGTGGGACCTGCGCAACTCGAGAAAATCAAAGAGGTTCTCTCCTCCAGGCGAGATGAGGCCATTTTCCCACAGAGGCGTTTCTAGGCAAATCACACCTTCCCTCTTGAACGTCGAAAGGGTCCTTCACACCCTTGCTGCGACTCAAAAACTTCCCTGGCATCCCCGTCTCCACTCGAGAGGAAACACCAAGGGTCCCGCCAACATCAAAGAGGATACCCGTATCCGCCTTGTAGCTCGAGGTGAGGGTTCCTTTTTCTGCTTCGTCAGGAAAGAATTCCCGGCATTCCCGTCGCATCTCAAGAGGAGTGGTTCTCAACGGGAAAGTCGAGAGGAACTCCGAAGGTCCTGCCACCATTTCAAAAGTGCGTCAAAAGTCTCAGTCCACTAAGAGGAACCTGATTTCCCGCCCTGCCTCGACTTTCACGCAGAGAATCTACTCACACAATGGTGGCACGTGTGACAGCCCTGTGGGAAAGCCTCGTGGGAAATCCTCGAGGGAAAGCCAAAGATCCCTGTATCAATGCAACGGGAAACCATACACCGCTGCTACAGCTCGGCAGGAATGTGGACGTGCATGTCCCCACTCGAGACGAGGACAGACTCCCCCTGTGGAGACTCCAGAGGTACCCCAAGATCCATGTCGGCACTAGAGAGGAATCCTCAGGTTCCAGCCCGACACCACAGAAGGATGTAGGCCCGGAATCGACAGGCAAGGAATCCCGAGAGGCCCCTAGCAACTCGCATGCGGACTGGCCTTTCCTGAGGCCACCAGAGTGGGTCTCTGAGGTCCCCGTCGTAAGTCGAGAGCACCTGCCGCAACTCGAGAAAATCCAAGAGGTTCTCTCCACCAGGCGAGATGAGGCCCATTTCCGCTGAGGCGTCTCGAGGCTAATCACCTAACCTCTGGAACTTCCAAAAGGGTCCTTCCCACCCTTGCTCCAACTCAAGAAGTTCCTCGACATATCCGTCTTCACTTGAAAGGAAGCACGGGTGTTCCGGCCACATCCAGAGAAACCCCGTTTCCGCCTCATAGTTCGAGGTGAGGGATCCTTTCCCTGCTTGTTCGGGAAAGAATTCCCGGCGTTCCCGTCGCATCTCAAGTGGAAGTGCTCTCCACAGGAAAGGCGATAGGAACTCCAGGGTCGTTCCACCTTTCCAAGAGTACCCAGATGTCTCAGTTCATTCCAGAGGAACCTGTTTTCCTGCACTGCCTCGACTTCCAAACGACTCGACTCACACCATGGTGGCTCGTGGGATAGCCCTGTGGAAAAGCCCCATGGAAAAGCCTCGTGGGAAAGCTAGAGGGAAAGCACAGATGCCTTGAACGCACGGGAAGCGTGACACTGCTGCTACAGCTCTGGAGGTAAGCGCTCCTGCATGCCCCCACTCGTGCTGAGGACTGACTCCCTGTGCAGACTGCAGAAGTACTCCACGTTCCATGTCAGCACTGGAGAGGAATCCTCAGTTTGCAGGCCCGACTCCATACAAGCTCTTAGGCCCCGGCATTGAAGGGAGAGGAATCCCGAGGGCCCCCCTAGCAACTCGCATGGGGAATGGCCTTTGTGAGGCCACCAGAGCAGGTCCGAAGTCCTCTTCGTAAGTCGAGAGCACCTGTCGCAACTCGAGAAAATCAAGGAGGTTCTCCCCTCCAGGCGAGATGAGGCCGTTTCCCATTAGGTGTCTCGAGGCTAATCACACCTAACCTCTGGAACTTCCAAAGGGTCCTTCACACCCTTGCTGCAACTCAAGAAGTTTCCCGACATACCCGTCCCCACTCGAGAGGAAAGCACGAGGGTCCCGCCCCACATCCAAAGGAGCCCCCGTTTCCGGCTCCTAGCTCGAGAGGAGGGATAATTTCCCTGCCTGGTCGGGAAAGAATTCCCAGCATTCCCGTCGCATCTCAAGAGGAGGCGCTCTCCACAGGAAAGGCGAGAGGAACTCCAGGGTCGTGCCACCATTCCCAGAGTCCTGCAGATGTCTCAGTTTCATTCCACAGGAACATGTTTTCCTTGCAGTGCCTCGACTTTCACGCCGAGGATCGACTCCACCCCACGGTGGCACGTGGTCAGCCCTGTGGAAAGACTCGTGGCAAAGCCTCGTGGGAAAGCTCGAGGGAAAATCACAGATCCCTTTACCCACGTGCGGGAAGCATGACAACGCTGCTACAGCTCGGGACGAAAGCGTTCGTGCATGCCCCATTAGATACAAAGATGATTCCCCTGGGGAGACTCCAGAAGTACCCCAAGATCCATATCAGCACTGGAGAGGAATCCTCAAGTCGGCCCCGAGTCCTCACAAGGTCTTAGGCCCCGGCATTGACGGCAGAGGAATCCGAGTTGTCCCCTAGCAACTCGCATGGGGACTGGCCTTTCCTGAGGCCACCAGAGCGGGTCCTGAGGTCCCGTCGTAAGTCGAGAGCACCTGCCACAACTCAGGATAATCAGGAAGTTCCCCCAGGCCAGATGAGGCCTCCGCTGAGGCGTCTCGAGGCTAATCACACCTAACCTCTGGAACTTCCAAAGGGTACTTCACACCCCGTGCTGCAACTCAAGAAGTTCCCCCGACATACCGTCTTCACCCATGTGGAAGCACGAGGGTCCCGCCACATCCAAATGAGGCCCGTTTCCTCCTCGTAGTTCGAGATGAGGGATCCTTTCCCTGCTTGGTCGAGAAAGAAATCCCGGCATTCCATCGCATCTCACGAGGAGGCGCTCTCCCACAGGAAGGCGAGAGAAACTCCAGGGAAGTGCCACCATTCTAAGAGTCCCCCAGATGTCTCAGTCCATTCCAGAGGAACCTGTTTTCCCTGGACTGCCCCGACTTTCACGTCGAGGATCTACTCACACCACGGGTGGCACGTGGGACAGCCCTGTAGGAAAGCCTTGTGGGAAAGCCTCGAGGGAAGCCACAGATCCCTTGATCCACGGGACGGGAAGCGTGACACTGCTGCTACAGTTCGGGATGAAAGCGCACGTGCATGCCCCCACTCGAGACGAGGACTGACTCCACTGGGGAGACTCCTGAAGTCCCCCAAGATCCATTTCAGCACTGGAAAGGAATCGTCAGGTTCCGGCACCGACTCCACACAAGGTCTTAGGCCCGGGCATCGACGGGAGAGGAATCCCTAGAGGCTTCCGAGCAACTCGCATGGGACTGGCCTTTCCTGAGGTCACAGAGCGGGTCCCTGAGGTCCCGTCGTAAGTCGAGAGCACCTGCCGTAACTCGAGAAATCCAGGAGGTTCTCCCTGCCAGGAGGTCTCGAGGCTAATCACACCTAACCACTGAACGTCCAAAGGGTCCTTCACACCCTTGCGGCAACTCAAGAAGTTCCCGACATATCCGTCTTCCATTCGAGAGGAAGCACGAGGGTCCGCCCACATCCAGAGGAGCCCCGCCCGTTTCCGCATCGTAGCTCGAGGTGAGGGATCCTTTCCCTGCTTGGCCGGGAAACAATTCCCGGCGTTCCAGTCACATCTCAAGAGGAGGCGCTCTCCACAGGAAAGGCGAGAGGAACGCCAGGGGTCGTGCCACCATTCCAAGAGTCCCCCAGATGTCTCAGCGCATTCCAGAGGAACCTGTTTTCCCTGCACTGCCTCGAATTTCACGCCGAGGATCGGCTCACACCACTGTGGCACGTGGGACAGCCCTGTGGGAAAGCCTCGTGGGAAAGCCTCGTAGGAAAGCTCGAGGGAAAGCCACAAATCCTTTATCCACGCCACCGGAAAGGGTAATGCTGCACTGCTCGGAGGAAAGCGCACGTGCATGCCCCCACTCGAGACGAGGACTGACTCCCCTGGGGAGACTCAGAAGAACCCCAAGATCCATGTCAGCACTGGAGAGGAATCCTCAGGTTCTGGCCCGACTCCACACAAGGTCTTAGGCATCGGCATCGACGGGAGAGGACTCCCCGAGAGGTCCCCGAGGAACTCG
>NW_017194586.1:0-9270 GCF_001704415.2 Capra hircus
TGAAACCGTAGAAGGCATGTTTAAAACGGTGGATTTAAATTGATTAAATTGAAACTGACAAAGTAATCTGGTCATTGCTGTGACTTGAAACACTTGAATATGATAGCTAGAATTATAACTGACAGTATTTTTACCAGAACATATCAGATTTTCATGAATGTCACATAATTTCTAGGATATCTATACTAGTATCATCAACCATACAATATAACTTGAGAAGATTCATCACTCTTTCTGACAATACTTCCCATGTAGTTTAACATGCCAAATGAACTCAAGTTGTTAAATATCGCTCTTTGGGAGCTCTCAGGGGCCCTCTGAAGCATCTCAAAAGTTAGCTAGAAGTCAATTATTTAGGAAGGTTTGTTCATAAATATCAAAAGGGTTTATAACAATCAGGTAGGATCACATAAGTTACTGTGAAACAATACTTCTCCACTTAGCCAAAATTAACAATAGATTTCAAAGGTAAACCTAGAACAGATCACTTAAGAGGTAAAGAAACTTAAAATCCATTAGCAAAGGCAGTTCAACATCTCAAGAAAGCTTGTACAAGGCACAAAACTCTTTTCTGGGGGTTCATCTTCCATAAAAACCTCCTTATCCCTTTCTGTGCCCATTCCTTTGCTTCTCTCATCCTGGAACTGCCACCTGGTAAGTCAGAACTACCTCTTTTTCCTTTATAAAATGCAATTTCATTCCTGATACCTTCTTTAATAACAAGACATACATTTTCCTTAGGCAACCAAGAGCTGACTTTTATATTGGCATTATATAGGTTGGCGAACATACACATCAGTGATACTATCGAAAAAAAAATTGCTTTCTTATAGTGAACATCTTAGGATGGCACCAGACACTATTCAGGATAGTAAAAAATCTCTTTAGTTTCTGTGTAAGAGGAAGGTCCTGTCAAGTACTGAATGTTTCAGAACTTTAATTTATTTGGAAATGACCTAGCTATTCAATACTCTTTCGTCACTTCAGTTCTGTTCCGTTCAGTCGCTCAGTCGTGTCCGACTCTTTGCGACCCCATGAATCACAGCACGCCAGGCCTCCCTGTTCATCACCATCTCCCAGAGTTCACTCAGACTCACGTCCATCGAGTCCGTGATGCCATCCAGGCATCTCATCCTCTGTCGTCCCCTTCTCCTCCTGCCCCCAATCCCTCCCAGCATCAGAGTCTTTTCCAATGAGTCAACTCTTCTCATGAGGTGGCCAAAGTACTGGAGTTTCAGCTTTTGCATCATTCTTTCCAAAGAAATCCCAGGGTTGATCTCCTTCAGAGTGGACTGGTTTGATCTCCTGCCGGGAGCCAGTGTGAGGAATCCCGCCCATGACAAGGTCATGAGGCAGGAAGCTGACATATGCAAGGCGTGCTCAGACTTCAGGGACCCCTCTGGAAATTCCTAAGCATGTACCCCAACAAAAATCTGCCGGCTTTTGTGCTCTGCTTTTCCACTCTTTCTGACATTTTCTGGAAAAAGTCAATTCAGGGCTTTAGTCTTCTGCATTTGAAAGAGTGTTTCAATCCAAAAACCCCTCCGATGGCTTTCTAGCCTGCCTGCAGACTCTGCGCGTGGTGATTGTTTGAGGCCTCCTGACCGCAGGAGGCACAGGAAGCTTAAAACATCCTAGAAATGTAGGAGCTTCCGAAGAGTCCAAAATCTTTAGAATAGGACTGATTAAAGGTTTCATTTGTTGATCAATGCTTGCTGCCAAATTTTCATATCCTTTATTTGTAGATATAGTTGGTATATAGAAAAACAAGTAGTAGACCTGGTATTAGCAACATTAGATCTTTGAGTTAAGTACCTTCTTTGTTATAACCCACTGCACCTTTGTTCTATAGAGTTGTAACTTTAAATGCTTTAAGGAGATGCAGATTAAAGAAAAACACTTCAGGGGAAACAAAAATTAACATTCATTAAGGAAGAGAGCCAAAAAGTGTTAACAAGCCTCTTGGCCAGAAGATAATGTAAATCACCTGAGACCTTTTGTATACAAAATGATATGCGGAAAGAATCTGGGTTGCGAATGCTACATAATTTTGTGTTACCCATTGATCTCCGTGTTTTATAAAAAAGTATAAAAGGCCTTCTGAACAATAAAGGAGGGGGCCAGTTCTCGGCCAGCTTCTCTAACTAGTCTCTCGGCCTGGTTTCTTGGGACTCTGGCTCCCCCCGTGTCTTTCTCTCTTTTCTTCTCTCCCTTTCTCTCTCTCTGCTCTTTACTTTAACTTCAGGCTGAATCTCCACCTGGGGCGCGGAGGCTCGCCAGGTCTACTTACTTGCCCTGGCTGTTAAGACCCGCACGAAAGGGAGCTTAAGGCGAGGCACCCTTAGATATTCAAGCGGGCGCGCCGGTGGCCCAACGTAGATGGTGCAAATTCCTTGTCTGGAATTTTCTTGGCCTTCCGCGTAAACCAAGCTATTCAGCCCTCTCCACTTAATCTTCTTATTACACTATAGTTTCTTAATCTAATCTTACATTAATAAACAAACAAGTCTTTCCACGCCAACGCCGTCCACCCTTCGAATTCCCTGGATCCACCGGGGCTAGACCCCCGGCAATCTCCTATCAGTCCAAGGCACTCTCAAGAGTCTTCTCCAACACCACAGTTCAAAGCATCCATTCTTCGGCGCTCAGCCTCCTTCACAGTCCAACTCTCACATCCATACATGAGCAAGGATAAACCATAGCCTTGACTAGACGGACTTTAGTAGGCAAAGTAATGTCTCTGCTTTTGAATATACTATCTAGGGTGGTCATAACTTTTCTTCCAAGGAGTAAGCGTTTTTTAATTTCATGGCCGCAATCACCCTCTGCAGTGATTTTGGAGCCCCCAAAATAAAGTCTGACACTGTTTCCACTGTTTCCCCAACTATTTCCCATGGAGTGATGGGACCGGATGCCATGATCTTCGTTTTCTGAATGTTGAGCTTTAAGCCAACTTTTTTGCTCTCCTCTTTCACTTTCATCAAGAGGCTTTTTAGCTCCTCTTCTCTTTCTGCCATAAGGGTGGTGTCATCTGCATATCTGAGGTTATTGATATTTCTCCCAGCAATCTTGATTCCAGCTTGTGTTTCTTCCAGTCCAGTGTTTCTCATGATGTACTCTGCATAGAAGTTAAATAAGCACAGTGACAATATACAGCCTTTATGTACTCCTTTTCCTGTTTGGAACCAGTCTGTTGCTCCATGTCCAGTTCTAAACTGTTGCTTCCTGACCTGCATACAGATTACTCAAGAGGCAGGTTAGGTGGTCTGGTATTCCCATCTCTTTCAGATTTTTCCACAGTTTATTGTGATCCACACAGTGAAAGGCTTTGGCCTAGTCAATAAAGCAGAGATATTCAGGTAAACAAAATCTGAAGAAACTACTGTAAGTGCAATTCAGTTCAGTTGCTCAGTCGTGTCTGACTCTTTGCGACCCCATGGACTGCAGGATTCCAGGCTTCCCCATCCATCACCAACTCCAGGACCTTCCTCAAACTCATGTCCATTGAGTCAGTGATGCCATCCAACCAGCTTATCCTCTGTTGTCCCCTTTTCCTCCTGCTTCAACTGAGACTATTATAGACAGTTATTTTACAGTATAATTATTTTAATATTTTATCTAAAAGCTCATACCACATTCACATTTTTTAGGAGTTTTTGTTTTGTTTTGTTTTTAGAGGTCCTTTCTTTGTTGACAAGCTGTTAGGGGAAGCAAGCTGATTGAAACCACCCACCCTGGCCAGGCACCATAGTAACCATTTGCATGAGTTGTTTCATGACGAGATCCTGATAAGGAATATGGAACTAATAAGCCACCACCAAACCAGAAGAGTTTGGGAAAGATCTAAAGGAGACACCGAATGTCCGTCCACTTCCCAGAATCCCTCTCGCTAGCATCCATTTTGGCTGAGTGATGCGTGTGCGACCAGGAAAGACTCTGAATTAGAATGATTGGCCAAAGACCACCAGAAAACTAGTCCCATCAGCATAAAACCTGAGACTGCGAGCCACACACACAGAGTAGTTCTCCTGGGTTCCCTTCCCCTACTGCTCTCCACCTGGGTGTCCTTTTCCCAGTAATATCTCTTGCTTTGTCAGCACATGTGTCTCCTTGGACAATTCATTTCTGAGTGTTAGACAAGAGCCCAGTTTTGGGCCTCTTCCTGCAACAAGCTTGTGACAGATATAACAATATAGAAATATTTAACTAATAGTAAACTTAGGCACTATGAAAATTTTTATGCTTAATGTTAATGACTCATAGACATGCCTATATTAGAAAAAAAAAATATTATATATTTAATATTGATTATTTCCCAGTTTACATGAATCCAAAATTCATTTAGGTCAGTTTTTTTCTTGTATTTAGAATTGTTTTGATTTTGTATGTGTTTCCTTTTCTTTAGATTATTTAAATAAGAACTCACAACTTCAACAATATTATCAAAAATACAGAAGACTCACACTGAGACATACATAAATCCACATAGACAGACAGAGATCTTCTAGTTTTCCCGCCTAAGATTTAAAATATCTCTTTGACCTCGTTTTTGTTGGGGGGGGGGCTTGAAGTTCTCTTTTGCTGAAGGCTAAGGTCTCAGGCAAAGTGCACAGTGTTTTTCAAGGCAAGGGTTAACTTCAAGCTTTGCCCTAGGCAGGCCTTTTAACAAGCTAATTGTGTGTGTGTCGTGTGCTGTGTTATGTGTGTGTGTTTACAGTGTTTTTAAAGCAAGCTCTGGCCAGTTTTATTAAAGAAAATTGCACATGGCTTGCTTCTCACCGCTCTGGCCTGGCTTCTAAGAGCATCAGAATCACCTGGACGATGGCCACCAGTGTTGCATGCTCTGCAGTGCCTTCCGCACGCTGTGCCCGAGCCAGGATCATCGCCACTGCAGTGACGGACGCCAGTGTTGGCCAACATGGCGTGATACTCTATTTTTAGATTTCTCAAGGCTGGGCAGTTGTTGGCGAGATGACCAGTTTCTCTTTGCCTTGTCTGATCATTTTCAGAGTCTGTTTGTACTCCAGCACGTACTTTCCACTTTTCATAACCAGTCTGGAGCCTAGAGTTGATCCACTCCAGTGACTTTTTCGTCTTCTTTGCGGCCACCATCTTCCTGCCTTAGATGCGGGACTCCCCCAACCAAGAGCAGCCGCCAAGATGGACGGGGGCGAGAAAGGAAGCTAATTGTTTTTAATTGCATTTGCAAAGAACCAGCTTTACAGTTTCCAAGAAAAAGAAAAAAATTTTATTTTAACCAATTTTCTCTGGTTCTATAGAATATCATGTCCATCCTAGGTCAGGTCATCTTTCTTTTCTGTAGTCATAGTTTTATACCTAAATTGTAGACAGATCAGCTGACAAGGTTTCCATAGCTGAACCTGCAGAAGGATCATTAACCTGGTCTGTTCCGAGAGCAGTGCAGTGGCCTGGCCTCGCCCAGCCCAGCTTGTGAGCCTCTCCTCCAACCGTGCAGCGGCTGGGATAAGAAGGTAGGGAGGGAAAGACGTTTGGAAGGTGGCGCATCCTGGGCAGGCGGTTGGGCCGGTGGCCTTTCCAGTGGTAGGGGATGAGGGGCCGCGCGAGAAGGTGGGGGGCGGCGTGCATAGTGGGGGTCGGGTGGGAAAGGCAGCTCTCCTCCACCTTTCCACCTGCTCCTCTGCACCTCCATCCCCGCCAGGTGCCACCATAGCCCCCGCCCACTGGCACCCTCTCTGGTGTCCCTCTTCTGCTGGACCTCCCGGCCACGTTCCTTAGAGGTTAGGTCTGATGGTTTGGGCGAGGCTGGGGGTGTTCAGCCCGCCCCCCATTCCACCCCCTGCGCCTTTGCCTGTGGCGCCGGCCACTACTGCCTTCCCCCTGGCCGCGGACCACATGGCGTGGATCCTCCAGTCACATCTCAGTGGGCTGTGCGGCGTGACGGGTGTTGGGTTCCCTGCCACAGGGCTGTGTGCCTGCCTGTCGCCTCCCGCCACTGGCCCTGGATGGGTCTGCCTTGGCCGGTCGTTGGTGTGCACTGCTCTGGGCCTGCCCACGTGGTCACCAGGTGCCTCCCCACACCCTCCGAGTCTCGGGGCTTGCTCCCAATCCCCCTTCCCCACGCATCCTGTGGCTGTCTTGTCTGGTTCTCCGCCCCTCTTGTCCTCTTACCTCTGTCGTGTCCCTTGCCCGCTTGGAGCCACACTTCCTGTTGGAGCCCCTTGCCTCTGCCCTTGGTGGTTGGGGGGAGAAGGGTGCCTGAGGCGCTGGTAGGGGGCCCCGGTAGTTGAGGGGAGAGGACCGGGTCGGGGGTCGGCAGTATGGGTGTGCGGAGGTGGTGGGGGAGGGCTCTGCCCTGTTTCGGGGGGACGTGAGGGTGGTCATCTGGCATCGGCGGGACCTCCATGCTGCTGTCGACCAGCGCACGGTGGGGCCCCAAGTGTCATGGGCCAGCAGCCCTGATGGCCCGCGGGCGGGGACATGGTGGTGGTTGATGTAGGGGCAGTGTCCCATGGGGCGGCGCCGTGACCCTCGCCCACCTCCCCCCTTTCCAGGTACCTAGTGTGTGGGGCTTCCCTAGTGGCTCAGATGGTAAAGCGTCTGCCTGCCTTGCGGGAGACCCGGTTTCGATCCCTGGGTTGGGAAGATACCCTGGAGAAGGAAATGGCAAGCCACTCACTCCAGTACTCTTGACTGGAAAATTCCATGGATGGAGGAGCCTGGTAGGCTACAGTCCATGGGGTAAACAAAGAGTTTGACACGACTGAACGACCTCACTTCACAGCTGATAAAAAGCTTGGGTTGTCTCAGTGGGGGTGGGTTTTCTCCTGGATGGATTTCACCTGGTGGCAGTAGCGAGGCTCGCAGTCCTCTCCTGAAAGTGGGCATATGGGGCAGAGCACACCTGGCCCACGTTGGGGGCGGAGAGCCGCTAGACTGTGGGTCCCAGGTCTCAGGGGTCTCCATTGTGGCTGGGAACGCCCATTTCGGAGGCTCCTGGTCCCCATCGATCAGCATCCAGTGAGCAGAGCAGAGGGGGTGCGGACCACAGGTAAAGGAACTGGGGCTCCATGGCACAGGGTGGAGCAGGGAACCCCGTATTTTGCCCTCTCTGTTGCACAGTCTCGGAGTCCCCTAAACTGGTGGTCACAGAAAGGCCTTGCCACTGGGTCAAGGCCTTTACCACTTTACCCCTTCGCATAAAGCTCAGACCCACGTAGTTTTCCAAAGCAGCCTAGAGCCTGCAGCGAGGTCCCCAGGAAGTACAAGGGATTGACCCTGCCTGGTGATCTCACCTGCTGGACTCCACAACCTACTCTGGCCGGCTGGCCCAGCCCTGCTACCAGCAGTTTGCATCCAGAGGGCCCTTGACCACCTGCTGGGATGGAACAGGGAAGGGTGCACACGAATTGCACCCTAGAAACTTAGTACAGTGCATGGATTTAAAAAAACTGGTGGCCACTCAGGCAGAAAAAAAGGAGGAGGGCACATTGCTGCACTTTAATGGTGGAATCTGTGGCTGTCCTGCTGAGAGGGGGGCCTTACATGGGGACCCTGTGCAATAAGTGTGGTGTTTTAGAACTCAATAAATAGAACATGTAAAAATTTTAAATTATGTAGTGCTTTAATTAAAAAAAGAAGCTCCAAGTTTTTTTAGCAAATTGAGGTCTAAAAATTGAAGGCCTATTTTTCCTTCCACTGTTACATTCTATGAAGAAATGTGAGGGTTTTTTTTTAAGAAAAGAGTCAGAAAAGTGAGGAAACAGAAAGCCCAGAGGTGCCCCTGTAGTTTTGGTGAAGGCCTTAGGAGGTCACTTGTAAATGCTGCTGGCTGTCGGGAGGCAGTCTCTTCCTGTGGCTGAGGGGCACAGAGCTCTGCAAGCTTGCCCTTTTCATGGATGTTCATGTTTGTGGAAATCCAGCTTGGAGCCATCTCCTGATGTGTAAGAACTTCCCAGACTAGACCCCTAGGCAGATCCCTTAGGGCCAGGGACTCCTTCCTTCATTGTATTTATCTGTTTTGACTGAAAAAGCAGCGATGACATTTTTCTTTAAATCTGGTCTATCATTCAAGCCCTTGGAGTAATATTTCCCATCCCTCTTGATAGGCTTGGGTTCCAGGAATGAATTATAGTCAGTTGTCCATTGCGGGAGCCCAGCATGGGGAATCCCACTCGTGGCAAAGGTCACGAGGAAGAGGCCTGACAGGCAAAAGGCGAGAACAGGCCTCGAGGGAACCCCCTGGACCTTCTTGAGCATCCACCCCAAAAATTGTCTCTCTGCCTTATTTCATTATGCCTTTCACCAACTCTTCTGACATTAACCGGAGGCTATCCCCCATCACCTTTCTCTGAAAAGAGTTAACTTAGAGCTCCGGTTAATAAGTCTCCTTGGCATAACAAGAGTGTTCCAGTCCAAAACTCCTTGATGGCTCTCTAGCCTGCTTGGCAAAGTTTATCCGGCCTCTTACAACACGCATATGATTGTTCACAGCCTCCAACCGTGAGAGGCACGAGACGCTGTAAACTTTCTAAATACAGTCTTTTGAGAAGTTAGAAATTATTAGTGTAGTATTAGTGCATTGTTAGAAATATACTGGTGGAAGGTTTCATTGTTGAGCCAATATTTGCTGCCAAGTCTCCATATCCCTTGTCCATATATACATTAATTGATATAACTGGCATATGGGAAAAATAAGTAATAACCTTTGATATTAATCACGTTAGACCTTAGGCTAGTAGATTCTTTTCTTGATTATAGCCCACTGCACCTTTGCCCTGTAGGAATGCAACTTTATCTGGTGCCTTCAGAGTGTGGTGCCTGGTTTAAGAAAAATCACCCTTGGAAAAAATAAGTTTTATGGTTGACTGACCATTATCAGAAAGAAAGGGTCATAAAATGTTAGCAGGCCCCCTGGCCAGAGATGATGTAAAACCACTAAGACCTTTGTATGCATGCATAAAGAGTGCCTGGTCTCGATAAGGGTCAGGTCTGTTTGACCCCCCACATGACTTTGTATTATCCATTTGATCTCTATGTACAACTTAAAGTATAAAAACTTTCCTGAAAAATTAAAGAGATGGGCCAATTACTGGAAAGACTGGTTTCCCCCGTGTCTTCTTTTCTTTCTTTCATTTTCAGGCTAATTCCCATCTGGAGCCACAGAGGCTCACTGTGTATACTTGTTTCCCCGAGCTTCAAGACCCACACGAGAGGGGAGCCCAAGGCGAGGCACCCTCCACTATTCAAGTGGGCGCCTGTGGCCTACGTAGACAGTGCAAGTCCCTCGTC
>NW_017194587.1:0-9269 GCF_001704415.2 Capra hircus
CGCTGAGGCGTCCGACTAATCACACCTAACCTCTGGAACTTCCAAAGGGTCCTTCACACCCTTGCTGCAACTCAAGAAGTTCTCCGACATACCCGTCTCCACTCGAGAGTATCAACATCTTCCCGCCCACTTTCAGAGGAGCACCGTTTTCCACCTCATAGCTCGAGAGGAGGGATCCTTTCCCTGCGTGGTCTGGAAAGCATTCCCGGCGTTCCAGTCGCATCTCAAGAGGAGGCCCTCTCCACTGGAAAGGCGAGAGAAACTCCCAGGGTCGTTCCGCCATTCCCAGAGTCCCCCAGATGTCTCTGTCAATTCCAGGGAAACCTGTTTTCCCGGCACTGCCTCGACTTTCAAGCGAGGATCGACTCACACCACGGTGGCACGTGGGACAGCCCTGAGGAAAATCCTCTGGGAAAGCCTCGAGGGAAAGCCACAGCCCTTGATCCACGCGACGGGAAGTGTGACACTACTGCTACAGTTCGTGAGGAAAGCTCACGTGCATGCACCCACACGAGATGAGCACTGACTCCCCAGGGGAGACTCCAGAAATACGCCAAGACCCATGTCAGCACTGGGAGGAATCCTCAGGTTCCGGCCCCCGACTCCACACAAGGTCTTTGGCCCCAACATCGACGGAGAGGAATCCCGAAAGGCCCCCTTGCAACTCCCATGGGCACTGGCCTTTCCTGAGGCCACCAGAGCGGGTCCCTGAGGTCCCGTCTTAACTCGAGAGACCCTGCCCAACTCTAGAAAATCCAGGAGGTTCTCCCCTCCAGGCGAGATGAGGCCCATTTCCTCTGAGGCGTCTGGAGGCTCATCACACCTAAACTCTGGAAATTCAAAAGGTCCTTGCTGCAACTCAAGAAGTTCCCCGACATACCCGTCTCCACTAGAGAGGAAGCACGAGGGTCCCGCCCACATCCAGAGAACCTCGTTTCCGCCTGGCAGCTTGAGATGAGGGATGCTATCCTGCTTAGTTAGGAAAGATTTTTCGGCGTTCCCGTGGCATCTCAAGAGTAAGGGCTCTCAATAGGAAAGGCGAGAGGAACTCCAGGGTCGTGCCACCATTTCAAGAGTCCCCCAGATGTGTCAGTCCATTTCAGAGGAACCTTTCCCTGCACTGCCTCGACTTTCACGCCTAGTATCGACTCACACCATGGTGGCACGTGGGACAGCCCTGTGGGAAAGCCTCGTGGGAAAGCCTCGAGGGAAAGCCACAGATCCCTTGATCCCCGCGACGGGAAGCGTGACACACCTGCTACACTGTCCCTGAGGTCACGGTCGTATGTTGAGAGCACCTGCCGCAACTCGAGAAAATCCAGGAGGTTCTCTGCTTTCAGTCGAGATGAGGCCCATTTTCTCTGCGGCGTCTCGAGAGTAATCACGCCTAAACTCTGGAACTTCCAAAGGGTCCTACACACCCTTGCTACAACTCAAGAAGTTCCCCGACATACCCGTCTCCACTCCAGAGGAAGCAGAGGGTCCGGCCACCTCCAGAGGAGCTCCGTTTCCTCCTCCAAGCTCGAGATGAGGGATACTTCTCTGCTTCCTCGGGAAAGAATTTCCGACGTTTCCGACGCATCTCAAGAGGAGGCGCGCTGCACAGGAAAGGCGAGAGGAACTCATGGGTCGTGCCACCATTCCAAGAGTCCCCCAGATGTCTCAGTCCATTCCAGAGGATCCTGTTTTCCCTGCACTGCTTCGACTTGCACGGCGAGGATCGCGGTGGCAGAGGCGAGGATCGCGGTGGTACGTGGGAGAGCCCTGTGGGAAAGCCTCGTCTGAAAGCCTCGAGGGAAAGCCACAGATCCCTTGATCCACGCGATGGGAAGCGTGACACTGCTGCTACAGCACGGGAGGAAAGCGCACGTGCATGCCCCCACTCGAGACGAGGACTGACTCCCCTGGGGAGACTCCAGAAGCACCTCAAGATGCATGTCAGCCCTGGAGAGGAATCTTCAGGTTCCGGCCCCGACTCCACACAAGGTCTTAGGCCCTGGCATCGACGGGAGAGGAACAGCGACAGGCCCTCTAGCAACTCGCATGGGGACTGGCCTTTACTGAGGTCACCAGAGCGGGTCCATGAGGTCCCGTCGTAAGTCGAGAGCACCTGCCGCAACTCGGTAAAATCCAGGAGGTTCTCCCCTCCAGGCGAGATGAGGCCCGTTTCCACTGAGGTGTCTCGAGGCTAATCACACGTGACCTCTGGAACTTCCAAAGGAGTCTTTCACAGCCATGCTGCAACTCAAGAAGTTCCCCGACATACCCGTCTCCACTCAAGAGGAAGCACGAGGGTCCCCGGCCACATCCAGAGGAGCTCCGTTTCCGGCTCGTAACTCGAGAGGACGGATCCTTTCCCTCCTTGGTCCGGAAAGAATTCCCGGCATTCCCATCGCATCTCAAGAGGAGGCGCTCTCCAAAGGAAAGGGGAGAGGAACTGCAGGGTCGTGCCACCATTCCAAGACTCCCCCCAGATATCTCAGTCCGTTCCACAGGAACCTGTTTTCCCTGCACTGCCTCGGCTTTCACGCCGAGGATCGACTCACACCACCGGGACACGTGGGACAGCGCTGTGGGAAAGCCTCATGGGAAAGACTCGAGGGAAAGCCACAGATCCCTTCGTCCACGCAAGGGGAAGCGTGACACTGCTCCTACAGCTCGGAGGAAAGCGCACGTGCATGCCCCCACTCGAGACGAGGACTGACTCCCCTGGGGAGACTCAGGAAGTACCCCAAGATCCATGTCAGCACTGGAGAGGAATCCTCAGGTTCCGGCACCGACTTCACTCCAAGGTCTTATGCCGGGGTCCAGCCCCGGTGGATCCAGGGAATTCGAAGGGTGGACGGCATTGGGGTGGAAAGACTTGTTTATTTATTAATGTAAGATTAGATTAGGAAACTATAGTATAGTAAGAAGATTAAGTGGAGTAAGAGGGCTGAATAGCTTGGTTTACGCGGACGGCCAATAAAATTCCAGACAAGGAATTTGCACCTCCTACATTGGGCCACCGGCGGCCGCTTGAATATCTAAGGGTGGCCTCGCCTTAAGCGCCCTTTCGTGCGGGTCTTAACAGCCAGGGCAAGTAAGTAGACCTGGCGAGCCTCCGCACTCCAGGTGGAGATTCAGCCTGAAGTTAAAGTAAAGAGCAGAGAGAAGGAAAGGTAGAGAAGAAGAAAGAGAGAGAAAGACACGGGGGGAGCCAGAGTCCCCAAGAAACCAGGCTGAGAGACTAGTTCGAGAGTCTGGTCCGAGAAAATTGGCCCCCGGCCCCTGGCCTCCTCCTTTATTGTTCAGAAGGTCTTTTATACTTTTGATAAAACATGGAGATCAATGGATAACACAAAATTATGTAGTGTTCGCAATCCAGATTCTTTCTGTATATCATTTTGTATACAAAAGGTCTCAGGTGATTTACATTATCTTCTGGCCAAGAGGCTTGTTAACACTTTTTGGCTCTCTTCGTTAATGAATGTTAATTTTGTTTCCCCTGAAGTGTTTTTCTTTAATCTGCATCTCCTTAAAGCATTAAAGTTACATCTCTATAGAACAAAGGTGCAGTGGGTTATAACAAAGAAGGTACTTAACTCAAAGTTCTAATGTTGCTAATACCAGGTCTACTACTTGTTTTTCTATATACCAACTATATCTAAAAATAAAGGATATGAAAATTTGGCAGCAAGCATTGACCCAAAAAATGAAACTTTTTAATCAAGTCCTATTCTAAAGATTTTGACTCCTCTGAAGCTCCTGCATTCCTAGGATGTTTTAAGCTTCCTGTGCCTCCTGCGGTCAGGAGGCCTCAAACAATCACAAGCGCAGCTGTAGGAGTCCTACAGGCAGGCTAGAAAGCCATCAGAGGTTTTTGGATTGAAACACTCTTTCAAATGCAGAAGACTAATGCCCTGAATTGACTTTTTCCAGAAAAGGTCAGAAGAGTTGAAAAAGCAGAGCACAAAAACCGGCAGATTTTTGTTGGGGTACATGCCTTAAAAATTTCCAGAGGGGTCCCTGAAGTCTGAGCACACCTTGCGTATGTCAGCCTTCCTTCCTCATAACCTTGTCACGGGCGGGCTTCCTCACACTGGCTCCCGGCAGTCTTAGGCCCCGGCATCGACGGGAGAGGAATCCCGAGAGGCCCCCGAGCAACTCGTAAGGGGAATGGCCTTTCCTGAGGCCACCAGAGCGGGTCCCTGAGGTTCCTCGTCGTAAGTCGAGAGCACCTGCCGCAACTCGAGAAAATCCAGGAGTTTCTCCCCACCAGGCGAGATGAGGGCCCATTTCCGCTGAGGCGTCTCGAGGCTAATCACACCTAACCTCTGGAACTTCCAAAGGGTCCTTCACACCCTTGCTGCAACTCAAGAAGTTCCCCGACATACCCGTCTCCACTCGAGAGGAAGCACGAGAGTCCCGCCCACATCCAGAGGAGCCCCCATTTCCGCCTCCTAACTCGAGAGGAGGGATCCTTTCCCTGCATGGTCCGGGAAAAGAATTCCCGGCGTTCCCGTCGCATCTCAAGTGGAGGCGCTCTCCACAGGAAGGGCGAGAGGAACTCCAGGGTCGTGCCACCATTCCCAGAGTCCCCCAGATATCTCAGTCCATTCCAGGGATACCTGTTTTCCTGCACTGCCTCGACTTTCAAGCCGAGGATCGACTCACACCACGGTGGAACGTGGGACAGCCCTGTGGGAAAGCCTCGTGGGAAAGCCTCATGGGAAAGCCTCGAGGGAAAGCCACAGATCCCTTGATCCACGCGAAGGGAGCGTGACACTGCTGCTGCAGCTCGGGAGGAAAGCACACGTGCATGCCCCCACTCGAGACGAGGACTGACTCCCCTGGGGAGACTCCAGAAGTACCCTAAGATCCATGTCAGCAATGGAGAGGAATCCTCAGGTTCCGGCACCGACTCCACACAAGGTATTAGGCCCCGGCATCGATGGAAGAGAAATCCCGAGAGGCCCCGAGCAACTCGCATGGGACTGGCCTTTCGTGAGGCCACCAGAGCGGGTCCCTGAGGTCCACGTCATAAGTCGAGAGCACCTGCAGCAACTCGAGAAAATCCAGGAGGTTCTCCCCTCCAGACGAGATGAGGCCCATTTCCGCAGAGGCGACTCGAGGCTAATCACACTAACCTCTGGACCTTCCAAAGGGCCCTTCACACCCTTGCTGCAACTCAAGAAGTTCCCCGACATACCGTCTCCACTCGAGAGGAAGCACGAGAGTCCCGCCCACATCCAGAGGAGCCCTGTTTCCGCATCCTAGCCCGACAGGAGGGATCCTTTCCCTGCGTGTTCGGAAAGAATTCCCGGCGTTCCCGTCACATCTCAGAGGGGCGCTCTCCACAGAAAGGCGAGAGGGTCGTGTCACCATTCCTAGAGCCCCCAGATGTCTCAGTCCATTCCAGGGAAGCCTGTTTCCCCGGAAACAGCCTCACTTTCAAAACTGAGGATCGACTGACACCACGGTGGCATGTGGACATCACTGTGGGAAAGCCTCGTGGGAAAGCCTGGTGGGAAAGTGTCGTGGGAAACCGTCGTGGGAAAGCCTCGAGGGAAAGCCACGGATCCTTGATCCTAGCGAAGGGAAGCTCAACACTGCTGCTACAGCTCGGAGGAAAGCGCACGTGCATGCACCGACTCGAGATGAGGACTGACTCCCATGGCAGACTCCAGAAGTACCCCAAGATACATGTCAGCACTGGAGAGGAATCCTCAGGTTTTGGCACAGACTACACACAAGATCTTAGGTCCCGGCATCGACGGCAGAGGAATCCCGAGAGGCCCATGAGCAACTCGCATGGGGACTTCCCTTTCTTGAGGCCACAAGAGCGGGTCCCTGATATTCCCGTCGTAAGTCGAGACAATCTGCTGCAACTCGAGAAAATCCGGGAGGTTTCCCCCTCCAGGCGAGATGAGGCCCTTTTCCGCTGAGGCGTCTCGAGGCTAATCACACCCTAACCTCTGGAACTTCCAAACGGTTATTCAAACCCGCTGCTGCAACTCAAGAAGTTCAACCGACATACCCGTCTCCACTTGAGAGGAAGCACGAGAGTCCCGCTCACATCCAGAGGAGCCCCGTTTCCGGCTCGTAACTCGAGAGGACGGATCCTTTTCCCTCCTTGGTCCGGAAAGAATTCCCGGCATTCCCATCGCATCTCAAGAGGAGGCCGCTCTCCAAAGGAAAGGGGAGAGGAACTGCAAGGGTCGGTGCCACCATTCCAAGACTCCCCCGCAGATATCTCAGTCCGTTCCACAGGAACCTGTTTTCCCTGGCACTGCCTCCGGCTTTCACGCCGAGGATCGACTCACACCACCGGGACACGTGGGACAGCGCTGTGGAAAGCCTCATGGGAAAAGACTCGAGGGAAAGCCACAGATCCCTTCGTCCACGCAAGGGGAAGCGTGACACTGCTCCCTACAGCTCGGAGGAAAGCGCACGTGCATGCCCCCACTCGAGACGAGGACTGACTCCCCTGGGGAGACTCCAGGAAGTACCCCAAGATCCATGTCAGCACTGGAGAGGAATCCTCAGGTTCCGGCACCGACTTCACTCAAGGTCTTATGCCGGGGTCCAGCCCCGGTGGATCCAGGGAATTCGAAGGGTGGACGGCATTGGGGTGGAAAGACTTGTTTATTTATTAATGTAAGATTAGATTAGGAAACTATAGTATAGTAAGAAAGATTAAGTGGAGTAAGAGGGCTGAATAGCTTGGTTTACGCGGACGGCCAATAAAATTCCAGACAAGGAATTTGCACCTCCTACATTGGGCCACCGGCGGCCGCTTGAATATCTAAGGGTGCCTCGCCTTAAGCGCCCTTTCGTGCGGGTCTTAACAGCCAGGGCAAGTAAGTAGACCTGGCGAGCCTCCGCACTCCAGGTGGAGATTCAGCCTGAAGTTAAAGTAAAGAGCAGAGAGAAGGAAAGGTAGAGGAAGAAGAAAGAGAGAGAAAGACACGGGGGGAGCCAGAGTCCCAAGAAAACCAGGCTGAGAGACTAGTTCGAGAGTCTGGTCCGAGAAATTGGCCCCCGGCCCCTGGCCTCCTCCTTTATTGTTCAGAAGGTCTTTTTATACTTTTGATAAAACATGGAGATCAATGGATAACACAAAATTATGTAGTGTTCGCAATCCAGATTCTTTCTGTATATCATTTTGTATACAAAAGGTCTCAGGTGATTTACATTATCTTCTGGCCAAGAGGCTTGTTAACACTTTTTTGGCTCTCTTCGTTAATGAATGTTAATTTTGTTTCCCCTGAAGTGTTTTTCTTTAATCTGCATCTCCTTAAAGCATTAAAGTTACATCTCTATAGAACAAAGGTGCAGTGGGTTATAACAAAGAAGGTACTTAACTCAAAGTTCTAATGTTGCTAATACCAGGTCTACTACTTGTTTTCTATATACCAACTATATCTAAAAATAAAGGATATGAAAATTTGGCAGCAAGCATTGACCCAAAAAATGAAAACTTTTAATCAGTCCTATTCTAAAGATTTTGACTCCTCTGAAGCTCCTGCATTCCTAGGATGTTTTAAGCTTCCTGTGCCTCCTGCGGTCAGGAGGCCTCAAACAATCACAAGCGCAGCTGTAGGAGTCCTACAGGCAGGCTAGAAAGCCATCAGAGGGTTTTTGGATTGAAACACTCTTTCAAATGCAGAAGACTAATGCCCTGAATTGACTTTTTCCAGAAAAGGTCAGAAGAGTGAAAAAGCAGAGCACAAAAACCGGCAGATTTTTGTTGGGTACATGCTTAAAAATTTCCAGAGGGTCCCTGAAGTCTGAGCACGCCTTGCGTATGTCAGCTTCCTTCCTCATAACCTTGTCACGGGCGGGCTTCCTCACACTGGCTCCCGGCAGTCTTAGGCCCCGGCATCGACGGAGAGGAATCCCGAGAGGCCCCCGAGCAACTCGTAAGGGGAATGGCCTTTCCTGAGGCCACCAGAGCGGGTCCCCTGAGGTCCTCGTCGTAAGTCGAGAGCACCTGCCGCAACTCGAGAAAATCCAGGAGTTTCTCCCACCAGGCGAGATGAGGCCCATTTCCGCTGAGGCGTCTCGAGGCTAATCACACCTAACCTCTGGAACTTCCAAAGGGTCCTTCACACCCTTGCTGCAACTCAAGAAGTTCCCCGACATACCCGTCTCCACTCGAGAGGAAGCACGAGAGTCCCGCCCACATCCAGAGGAGCCCCATTTCCGCCTCCTAACTCGAGAGGAGGGGATCCTTTCCCTGCATGGTCGGGAAGAATTCCCGCGTTCCCGTCGCATCTCAAGTGGAGGCGCTCTCCACAGGAAGGGCGAGAGGAACTCCAGGGTCGTGCCACCATTCCCAGAGTCCCCCAGATATCTCAGTCCATTCCAGGGATACCTGTTTTCCTGCACTGCCTCGACTTTCAAGCCGAGGATCGACTCACACCACGGTGGAACGTGGGACAGCCCTGTGGGAAAGCCTCGTGGGAAAGCCTCATGGGAAAGCCTCGAGGGAAAGCCACAGATCCCTTGATCCACGCGAAGGGAAGCGTGACACTGCTGCTGCAGCTCGGGAGGAAAGCACACGTGCATGCCCCCACTCGAGACGAGGACTGACTCCCTGGGGAGACTCCAGAAGTACCCTAAGATCCATGTCAGCAATGGAGAGGAATCCTCAGGTTCCGGCACCGACTCCACACAAGGTATTAGGCCCCGGCATCGATGGAAGAGAAATCCCGAGAGGCCCCCGAGCAACTCGCATGGGGACTGGCCTTTCGTGAGGCCACCAGAGGTCCCTGAGGTCCACGTCATAAGTCGAGAGCACCTGCAGCCGAGAAAATCCAGGAGGTTCTCCCCTCCAGACGAGATGAGGCCCATTTCCGCAGAGGCGACTCGAGGCTAATCACACCTAACCTCTGGACCTTCCAAAGGGCCCTTCACACCCTTGCTGCAACTCAAGAAAGTTCCCCGACATACCCGTCTCCACTCGAGAGGAAGCACGAGAGTCCGCCCACATCCAGAGGAGCCCTGTTTCCGCATCCTAGCCCGACAGGAGGGATCCTTTCCCTGCGTGTTCGGAAAAGAATTCCCGGCGTTCCCGTCACATCTCAAGAGGGGCGCTCTCCACAGGAAAGGCGAGAGGGTCGTGTCACCATTCCTAGAGCCCCCAGATGTCTCAGTCCATTCCAGGGAAGCCTGTTTCCCCGGAACAGCCTCGACTTTCAAACTGAGGATCGACTGACACCACGGTGGCATGTGGGACATCACTGTGGGAAAGCCTCGTGGGAAAGCCTGGTGGGAAAGTGTCG
>NW_017194588.1:0-9269 GCF_001704415.2 Capra hircus
TCTGCTCAGCAGCCCGATCTGCAGAGTTTCACTGGCGCGAGGCTGTCTCTGCTGGGCGGGCTAAGCCTTGCCCAGACTTGCCTTGCTTTTAGGCAGGAGCTGTCTGAGCGAGCCTGGGAGACGCCACTGGTGCCTTCCTTGCCTCAGCTCCAATCCTGCCTTGCCTTTTGCACTTAGGTGCCAGGCCTGTTGGGGAGGGCTTAGGGGGTGGTGGTTGCACACTGCCAAGGGCTTCAGCAGTGAGAGCTCTGTCAGAGGGAAGGGAAGGGCAACTGCAGGGCTCCTCCAGCGGTTGCTAGGGCCGCTAGACAGCGCCACCGAGAGCACCAGGCTCCCAGGGCCCTGGCTGGGGTTTTCAGCCCCGCACACACGGAGGCTGATTCTTGGGTGCCCAGAAAGTGTATGACAGACGTAGGTTCCCTAGCACTCTCCTCCCAGCAGAGACATGTGCAGGTGTTTGGGGCCTGATCCTGCGTGTCTGGGTTCCTGCCACAGCCCAACTCAGGGGAAGCAGCCCTGAGGCAAGACCTGCTGGAGGAGCCCTGCGCCCCGCCTGATAGGCGAGTGCACAGCCAGCAGGGAAGCGAGCCTCCTCGGGGGAAGAGGAGGCAGCAAGTCCCCGTCAAGCTGAAATCCCTGCTTCCACGAAGCTAAGTGCGACTCCAGTACGGCAGATCTCTAGCTCTGTTCAGAGGCCCGATCTGGCAGAGTTCCTGGCACCAAGATGCTCTGCCATAGGCGAGCCTTGCGCAGACTTGCCTTGCTTTAAGGCTCCCTCCCCAGGAAGGAGCAGGCTGTGTGAGGCTCGGAAACGCCACTGGCCCTTCCTGGCTTCAGCTCTACCCCTGCCTTGCCTTTGCACTTAGGTCCCAAGCGTCCTTGAGGAGGGCTTAGGGGCTGGTGGGTTGCACACTGCCAAGGGCTCCAGCAGTGAAAGCTCTGTCAGAGGGAAGCGAAGGGCAACAGCAGGGCTCCTTCAGCGGTTCCTTGGCCGCCCAGACAAAGCTCCGCACGGAGAGCACCAGGTTCCAAGGGCCCTGGCTGGGTTTTGCATCCCCCAACTCCCAGAGGCTGACTCCGTGGGTGCCTAGAAAGTGTGTGAGAGACGTAGGTTCCCTAGCACTCTCCTCCCCAGCAGAGACATGTGCAGGTGGTTGGGGCCTTATCCTGCGTGTCTGGGTTCCCGCCCACAGCCTCAACTCAGGGGAAGCAGCCCCTGAGGCAAGACCTGCTGGAGGAGCCCTGCGCGCGCCTGATAGGCGAGAGCACAGCCAGCAGTGTAGCGAGCCTCCTCGGAGAAGAGGAGGCAGCCGAGCCCAGTCAAGAGGAAAGCCCTGCTTGCACGGAGCTAAGTGGGCCTCCAGTACGGCAGAGCTCTAGCTCTGCTCAGAGCCCCGATCTGGCAGAGTTTCTGGCGCGAGGCTGCTCGCCGGGGCTCGCCTTGCCCAGACTTGCCTTGCTTTTAGGCTCCCTCCCCAGGAAGGAGCTGTCTGAGCGAGCCTGGGAGACGCCACTGGTGCCTTCCTTGCCTCAGCTCCAATCCTGCCTTGCCTTTGCACATAGGTGCCAGGCGTGGTTGGGGAGGGCTTAGGGGGTGGTGGGTTGCACACTGCCAAGGGCTTCAGCAGTGAGAGCTCTGTCAGAGGGAAGGGAAGGGCAACTGCAGGGCTCCTCCAGCGGTTTGGCCTAGAATCAGCGCCGCACCGAGAGCACCAGGCTCCCAGGGCCCTGGCTGGGGTTTTCAGCCCGCACACACACGGAGGCTGATTCCTTGGGTGCCCAGAAAGTGTATGACAGACGTAGGTTCCCTAGCACTCTCCTCCCAGCAGAGACATGTGCAGGTGTTGGGGCCTGATCCTGCGTGTCTGGGTTCCTGCCCACAGCCCCAACTCAGGGGAAGCAGCCCCTGAGGCAAGACCTGCTGGAGGAGCCCTGCGCCCCCGCCTGATAGGCGAGTGCACAGCAGCAGGGAAGCGAGCCTCCTCGGGGGAAGAGGGGCAGCCAGCCCGTCAAGTTGAAAGCCCTGCTTGCACGGAGCTAAGTGCGCCTCCAGTACGGCAGAGCTCTAGCTCTGCTCAGAGCCCCGATCTGGCAGAGTTCCTGGCGCGAGGCTGCTCTGCCGGGGGCTAGCCTTGCCCAGACTTGCCTTGCTTTTAGGCTGCCTCTCCAGGAAGGAGCAGGCAGCAGGAGCCTGGGAGTCGCCACTGGCGCCTTTCTTGCCTCAGCTCCAATCCTGCCTTGCCTTTGCACTTAGGTCCCAGTCCTCCTTAAGGAGAGCTTAGGGGCTGGTGGGTTGCACACTGCCAAGGGCTCCAGCAGTGAGAATTCTGTCAGAGGGAAGGGAAGGGCAACTGCAGGGCTCCTCCAGCGGTTGCTTGGCCGCCCAGATTCAGCGCCACACGGAGAGCACCAGGCTCCCAGGTCCCCTGGCTGGGGTTTTCAGCCCCGCACACACGGAGGCTGATTCCTTGGGTGCCCAGAAAGTGTATGACAGACGTAGGTTCCCTAGCACTCTCCTCCCAGCAGAGACATGTGCAGGTGTTTGGGGCCTGATCCTGCGTGTCTGGGTTCCTGCCCACAGCCCCAACTCAGGGGAAGCAGCCCCTGAGGCAAGACCTGCTGGAGGAGCCCTGCGCCCCCGCCTGATAGGCGAGTGCACAGCCAGCAGGGAAGCGAGCCTCCTCGGGGAAGAGGAGGCAGCAAGTCCCGTCAAGCTGAAATCCCTGCTTACACGAAGCTAAGTGCGACTCCAGTACGGCAGATCTCTAGCTCTGTTCAGAGGCCCGATCTGGCAGAGTTCCTGGCACCAAGATGCTCTGCCATAGGCGAGCCTTGCGCAGACTTGCCTTGCTTTAAGGCTCCCTCCCCAGGAAGGAGCAGGCTGTGTGAGGCTCGGAAACGCCACTGGCGCCTTCCTGGCTTCAGCTCTACCCCTGCCTTGCCTTTGCACTTAGGTCCCAAGCGTCCTTGAGGAGGGCTTAGGGGCTGGTGGGTTGCACACTGCCAAGGGCTCCAGCAGTGAAAGCTCTGTCAGAGGGAAGCGAAGGGCAACAGCAGGGCTCCTTCAGCGGTTCCTTGGCCGCCCAGACAAAGCTCCGCACGGAGAGCACCAGGTTCCAAGGGCCCCTGGCTGGGTTTTGCATCCCCACACTCCCAGAGGCTGACTCCGTGGGTGCCTAGAAAGTGTGTGAGAGACGTAGGTTCCCTAGCACTCTCCTCCCCAGCAGAGACATGTGCAGGTGGTTGGGGCCTTATCCTGCGTGTCTGGGTTCCCGCCCACAGCCTCAACTCAGGGGAAGCAGCCCCTGAGGCAAGACCTGCTGGAGGAGCCCTGCGCGCGCCGCCTGATAGGCGAGAGCACAGCCAGCAGTGTAGCGAGCCTCCTCGGGAGAAGAGGAGGCAGCCGAGCCCAGTCAAGAGGAAAGCCCTGCTTGCACGGAGCTAAGTGGGCCTCCAGTACGGCAGAGCTCTAGCTCTGCTCAGAGCCCCGATCTGGCAGAGTTTCTGGCGCGAGGCTGCTCGGCCGGGGGCTCGCCTTGCCCAGACTTGCCTTGCTTTTAGGCTCCCTCCCCAGGAAGGAGCTGTCTGAGCGAGCCTGGGAGACGCCACTGGTGCCTTCCTTGCCTCAGCTCCAATCCTGCCTTGCCTTTGCACATAGGTGCCAGGCGTCGTTGGGGAGGGCTTAGGGGTGGTGGGTTGCACACTGCCAAGGGCTTCAGCAGTGAGAGCTCTGTCAGAGGGAAGGGAAGGGCAACTGCAGGGCTCCTCCAGCGGTTTCTAGGCCGCCTAGAATCAGCGCCGCACCGAGAGCACCAGGCTCCCAGGGCCCCTGGCTGGGGTTTTCAGCCCCGCACACACGGAGGCTGATTCCTTGGGTGCCCAGAAAGTGTATGACAGACGTAGGTTCCCTAGCACTCTCCTCCCCAGCAGAGACATGTGCAGGTGGTTTGGGGCCTGATCCTGCGTGTCTGGGTTCCTGCCCACAGCCCCAACTCAGGGGAAGCAGCCCCTGAGGCAAGACCTGCTGGAGGAGCCCTGCGCCCCCGCCTGATAGGCGAGTGCACAGCCAGCAGGGAAGCGAGCCTCCTCGGGGGAAGAGGAGGCAGCCCAGCCCCGTCAAGTTGAAAGCCCTGCTTGCACGGAGCTAAGTGCGCCTCCAGTACGGCAGAGCTCTAGCTCTGCTCAGAGCCCGATCTGGCAGAGTTCCTGGCGCGAGCTGCTGCTGGCCGGGGGCTAGCCTTGCCCAGACTTGCCTTGCTTTTAGGCTGCCTCTCCAGGAAGGAGCAGGCAGCAGGAGCCTGGGAGTCGCCACTGGCGCCTTTCTTGCCTCAGCTCCTATCCTGCCTTGCCTTTGCACTTAGGTCCCAGTCCTCCTTAAGGAGAGCTTAGGGGCTGGTGGGTTGCACACTGCCAAGGGCTCCAGCAGTGAGAATTCTGTCAGAGGGAAGGGACGGGCAACTGCAGGGCTCCTCCAGCGGTTGCTTGTCCGCCCAGATTCAGCGCCACACGGAGAGCACCAGGCTCCCAGGGCCCCTGGCTGGGGTTTTCAGCCCCGCACACACGGAGGCTGATTCCTTGGGTGCCCAGAAAGTGTATGACAGACGTAGGTTCCCTAGCACTCTCCTCCCCAGCAGAGACATGTGCAGGTGTTTGGGGCCTGATCCTGCGTGTCTGGGTTCCTGCCCACAGCCCCAACTCAGGGGAAGCAGCCCCTGAGGCAAGACCTGCTGGAGGAGCCCTGCGCCCCCGCCTGATAGGCGAGTGCACAGCCAGCAGGGAAGCGAGCCTCCGCGGGGGAAGAGGAGGCAGCAAGTCCCCGTCAAGCTGAAATCCCTGCTTACACGAAGCTAAGTGCGACTCCAGTACGGCAGATCTCTAGCTCTGTTCAGAGGCCCGATCTGGCAGAGTTCCTGGCACCAAGATGCTCTGCCATAGGCGAGCCTTGCCGCAGACTTGCCTTGCTTTAAGGCTCCCTCCCCAGGAAGGAGCAGGCTGTGTGAGGCTCGGAAATGCCACTGGCGCCTTCCTGGCTTCAGCTCTACCCCTGCCTTGCCTTTGCACTTAGGTCCCAAGCGTCCTTGAGGAGGGCTTAGGGGCTGGTGGGTTGCACACTGCCAAGGGCTCCAGCAGTGAAAGCTCTGTCAGAGGGAAGCGAAGGGCAACAGCAGGGCTCCTTCAGCGGTTCCTTGGCCGCCCAGACAAAGCTCCGCACGGAGAGCACCAGGTTCCAAGGGCCCCTGGCTGGGTTTTGCATCCCCACACTCCCAGAGGCTGACTCCGTGGGTGCCTAGAAAGTGTGTGAGAGACGTAGGTTCCCTAGCACTCTCCTCCCCAGCAGAGACATGTGCAGGTGGTTGGGGCCTGATCCTGCGTGTCTGGGTTCCCGCCCACAGCCTCAACTCAGGGGAAGCAGCCCCTGAGGCAAGACCTGCCTGGAGGAGCCTGCGCGCACCTGCCAGATCGGAGCATCTGAGCCAGCAGCTTACGAGCCTCTGCCGGTACTGAGAGGAGCGCAGCCTTGAGCTCCAGTGCAAGCAGGAAGCTTCCTGCTTGACGGAGCTAAGTGCTGCCTCCAGCTTACCGCGAGGAGGCTCGCTACGCTGCTGGCTGTGCTCTCGGCCGATATCAGGCGGGGCGCCGCAGGGCTCTCCAGCAGGTCTTGCCTCAGGGGCTGCTTCCCCTGAGTTGAGGCTGTGGGCGGGAACCCAGACACGCAGGATCAGGCCCCAACCACCTGCACATGTCTCTGCTGGGGAGGAGAGTGCTAGGGAACCTACGTCTCTCACACACTTTCTAGGCACCCACGGAGTCAGCCTCTGGGAGTGTGGGGATGCAAAACCCAGCCAGGGGCCCTTGGAACCTGGTGCTCTCCGTGCGGAGCTTTGTCTGGGCGGCCAAGGAACCGCTGAAGGAGCCCTGCTGTTGCCCTTCGCTTCCCTCTGACAGAGCTTTCACTGCTGGAGCCCTTGGCAGTGTGCAACCCACCAGCCCCTAAGCCCTCCTCAAGGACGCTTGGGACCTAAGTGCAAAGGCAAGGCAGGGGTAGAGCTGAAGCCAGGAAGGCGCCAGTGGCATTTCCCGAGCCTCACACAGCCTGCTCCTTCCTGGGGAGGGAGCCTTAAAGCAAGGCAAGTCTGCGCAAGGCTCGCCTATGGCAGAGCATCTTGGTGCCAGGAACTCTGCCAGATCGGGCCTCTGAACAGAGCTAGAGATCTGCCGTACTGGAGTCGCACTTAGCTTCGTGTAAGCAGGGATTTCAGCTTGACGGGGACTTGCTGCCTCCTCTTCCCCCGCGGAGGCTCGCTTCCCTGCTGGCTGTGCACTCGCCTATCAGGCGGGGGCGCAGGGCTCCTCCAGCAGGTCTTGCCTCAGGGGCTGCTTCCCCTGAGTTGGGGCTGTGGGCAGGAACCCAGACACGCAGGATCAGGCCCCAAACACCTGCCACATGTCTCTGCTGGGGAGGAGAGTGCTAGGGAACCTACGTTCTGTCATACACTTTCTGGGCACCCAAGGAATCAGCCTCCGTGTGTGCCGGGGCTGAAAACCCCAGCCAGGGGCCCTGGGAGCCTGGTGCTCTCCGTGTGGCGCTGAATCTGGGCGGACAAGCAACCGCTGGAGGAGCCCTGCAGTTGCCCGTCCCTTCCCTCTGACAGAATTCTCACTGCTGGAGCCCTTGGCAGTGTGCAACCCACCAGCCCCTAAGCTCTCCTTAAGGAGGACTGGGACCTAAGTGCAAAGGCAAGGCAGGATAGGAGCTGAGGCAAGAAAGGCGCCAGTGGCGACTCCCAGGCTCCTGCTGCCTGCTCCTTCCTGGAGAGGCAGCCTAAAAGCAAGGCAAGTCTGGGCAAGGCTAGCCCCCGCAGAGCAGCCTCGCGCCAGGAACTCTGCCAGATCGGGGCTCTGAGCAGAGCTAGAGCTCTGCCGTACTGGAGGCGCACTTAGCTCCGTGCAAGCAGGGCTTTCAACTTGACGGGGCTGGGCTGCCTCCTCTTCCCCCGAGGAGGCTCGCTTCCCTGCTGGCTGTGCACTCGCCTATCAGGCGGGGCGCAGGGCTCCTCCAGCAGGTCTTGCCTCAGGGGCTGCTTCCCCTGAGTTGGGGCTGTGGGCAGGAACCCAGACACGCAGGATCAGGCCCCAACCACCTGCACATGTCTCTGCTGGGGAGGAGAGTGCTAGGGAACCTACGTCTGTCATACACTTTCTGGGCACCCAAGGAATCAGCCTCCGTGTGTGCGGGGCTGAAAACCCCAGCCAGGGGCCCTGGGAGCCTGGTGCTCTCGTGCGGCGCTGATTCTAGGCGGCCTAGAAACCGCTGGAGGAGCCCTGCAGTTGCCCTTCCCTTCCCTCTGACAGAGCTCTCACTGCTGAAGCCCTTGGCAGTGTGCAACCACCACCCCTAAGCCCTCCCCAACCACTGGGCACCTATGTGCAAAGGCAAGGCAGGATTGGAGCTGAGGCAAGGAAGGCACCAGTGGCGTCTCCCAGGCTCGCTCAGACAGCTCCTTCCTGGGGAGGGAGCCTAAAAGCAAGGCAAGTCTGGGCAAGGCGAGCCCCCGGCCGAGCAGCTCGCGCCAGAAACTCTGCCAGATCGGGCTCTGAGCAGAGCTAGAGCTCTGCCGTACTGGAGGCCCACTTAGCTCCGTGCAAGCAGGGCTTTCCTCTTGACTGGGCTCGGCTGCCTCCTCTTCTCCCGAGGAGGCTCGCTACACTGCTGGCTGTGCTCTCGCCTATCAGGCGGGCGCGCAGGGCTCCTCCAGCAGGTCTTGCCTCAGGGGCTGCTTCCCCTGAGTTGAGGCTGTGGGCGGAACCCAGACACGCAGGATAAGGCCCCAACCACCTGCACATGTCTCTGCTGGGGAGGAGAGTGCTAGGGAACCTACGTCTCTCACACACTTTCTAGGCACCCGGAGTCAGCCTCTGGGAGTGTGGGGATGCAAAACCCAGCCAGGGGCCCTTGGAACCTGGTGCTCTCTCCGTGCGGAGCTTTGTCTGGGCGGCCAAGGAACCGCTGAAGGAGCCCTGCTGTTGCCCTTCGCTTCCCTCTGACAGAGCTTTCACTGCTGGAGCCCTTGGCAGTGTGCAACCCACCAGCCCCTAAGCCTCCTCAAGGACGCTTGGGACCTAAGTGCAAAGGCAAGGCAGGGTAGAGCTGAAGCCAGGAAGGCGCCAGTGGCGTTTCCGAGCCTCACACAGCCTGCTCCTTCCTGGGAGGGAGCCTTAAAGCAAGGCAAGCTGGCGCAAGGCTCGCCTATGGCAGAGCATCTTGGTGCCAGGAACTCTGCCAGATCGGGCCTCTGAACAGAGCTAGAGATCTGCCGTACTGGAGTCGCACTTAGCTTCGTGAAGCAGGGATTTCAGCTTGACGGGGACTTGCTGCCTCCTCTTCCCCGAGGAGGCTCGCTTCCCTGCTGCTGTGCACTCGCCTATCAGGCGGGGCGCAGGGCTCCTCCAGCAGGTCTTGCCTCAGGGGCTGCTTCCCCTGAGTTGGGGCTGTGGGCAGGAACCCAGACACGCAGGATCAGGCCCCAAACACCTGCACATGTCTCTGCTGGGGAGGAGAGTGCTAGGGAACCTACGTCTGTCATACACTTTCTGGGCACCCCAAGGAATCAGCCTCCGTGTGTGCGGGGCTGAAACCCCAGCCAGGGGACCTGGGAGCCTGGTGCTCTCCGTGTGGGCTGAATCTGGGCGGCCAAGCAACCGCTGGAGGAGCCCTGCAGTTGCCCTTCCCTTCCTCTGACAGAATTCTCACTGCTGGAGCCCTTGGCAGTGTGCAACCCACCAGCCCCTAAGCTCTCCTTAAGGAGGACTGGACCCTAAGTGCAAAGGCAAGGCAGGATTGGAGCTGAGGCAAGAAAGGCGCCAGTGGCGACTCCCAGGCTCCTGCTGCCTGCTCCTTCCTGGAGAGGCAGCCTAAAAGCAAGGCAAGTCTGGGCAAGGCTAGCCCCGCAGAGCAGCCTCGCGCCAGGAACTCTGCCAGATCGGGGCTCTGAGCCTCCCAAGCAGAGACATGTGCAGTGTTGTGGGCCTGATCCCTGCGTGTCTGGGTTCCTTGCCCAGCAGCCCGCAACTCAGGCGGAAGCAAGCCCCTGCAAGGCCAAGACCTGCTGGAGGAGCCCTTGCGCCCGGAATCCGCCTTGTGGCGACGTGCCACAAGCCAGCAGGGAAGCGAGCCTCCTCGGGGGAAAGGAGGCGCAGCCCCAGCCCCGTCAGTAGAAAGCCTGCTTTGCACCGGAGCTAGTGCGCCTCCAGTAGGCAGAGCTCTAGCC
>NW_017194589.1:0-9268 GCF_001704415.2 Capra hircus
ACTCCCACAGTGCATTGCTCGGGGCCCACAGATTGCCCCTGGGGCCCAACGTGTATCCACGGGGGGCCCACTGATTCCCTGGGGGCCACCGTGATTGCCCTGGGGGCCCACGAAATTGCCCCTGGGGGCCCACGTGATTGCCCCTTGGGGGCCCACGTCAGCTTTTCCCGGGGGGGCCCACGCTTGATTGCCCCCGGCGGGCCCACGTTGATTTCCCCTGGTGGCCCACGTTGATTCCCCTGGGGGCCCACGGTGATTGCCTATGGGGGCCACGTGTGATTGGCCCCTGGGGGCCACGTAATTCCCACGGGTGGCAACCGGTTGATTGCCCCCTCGGGGGCACCCACTGATTGGCGCCCTGGGGGGCCCACGTGATTGCCTCTGCGGGGCCCACGTGATTTGCACTTTGGGGGGCCCAAGTCATTGCCCCTAGGGGGGCCCACGTGATTGCCCCTGGGCCCACGCTGATTTCCAGGGGTGGGCCCGTGTTTGCCCTGGGGCCCACGTGATTTCCCCTGGCGCCCAAGTGATTTGCCCGGGGGCCCACATGCTGATTGCCTCTGGGGGCCCACGCTGATTCCCCTGGCGGGCCCACGTGCATTTCTCACTGGGGGCCCACGTGATTGCCTATGGGTGCCCACGTGGTTTGCCCCTGGGGCCCACTAATTTCCACGGGGGGGCCCACCGTTTGATTGACCCTGAGGGGCCCACCGTGATTGCCCCTGGGGGCCACGTGATTTCCCCTGGGGGCCCATAGTGATTTGCCCCCTGTGAGGCCAACGTTGAATTTCCACGGAGGAGGAGCCCACCGTGATTGCCCCTGGGGCCCCCATGATTTTCCCCTGGCGCGGACCACTGTGCATTGCCCCTGGGGCCACGTGTATTGCCCCTGGGGGCCAAGTGGCATTGCCCCCTTGGTGGCCCCACGTTATTTTCCCTTGGGGGCCCACGTGATTGCCCCTGGGGCCCACGTGATCTTTCCCCTGGGGGCCCCACGTATCATTGCCCCTGGGGGCCCACGTGATTTGGGGCGGCCCTGAGCCCCGCCACGTGTTGCCGGCCGCTGACTCTGGGGCCCACGTGATTTCCCCTGGGGCCCATGTGATTTTCCTGCGCCCTAGTGATTCCTACTGGCCAACGATGCCTGGCGGGCCACGTAAGTTTCCACGGGGGCCCACGTGAGATGCCCGGGGCCCACATGATTGCCCCTGGGTGCCACGTGATTGCCTGGGGCCCACGTTTGTCATCCCGATGGGGGCCCTGATTGCCGCTGGCGCCAAAACGTAGATCTTGCACCCGAGGGCCACGTGATTGCCCCTGGGGGCCCCATGATCCTCTGCCCACTGTGTTCAGGGCCACACGTGGACTTGCCATGGGGCGCCCACGTGCATATTGCCCCTGTGGGCACACGTGATTGCCAACTGGCCCATGATTGCTGGGCCCGGTATCCTGGGCCCACGTGATTTGCCCCTGGGGGCCCACGTGTTTCCACGGGTGGCCCACGTTGATTGCCCCTGGGGGCCCACGTGATTGCCCAGGGGGCCCACGTGATTGCCCCGTGGGGCCCACGTTGAATTGCCCGCTGGGCAACTGATTTTCCTGGGGCCCACGTGATTGCCCCTGGGGGCCCACGTAATTTCCCCTGGGGGCCCACGTTGATTGCCCCTGGGGCCCACGTGGATTCCACGGGGGGCCCGCGATACTGGGCACATGATTCCGCGGCCCATGGTTCCGCGGCGGGCCCACCCGACCTGCCCCTCGGGGGGCCACGTGATTGCCACGCCGGGGGCCCATGCATTTCACGGGGGGGCCACGTGATTTCCCCTGGTGGGACCACTGACTTTCCACTGGGGGCCCACGTGATTTCCACGGGCGGCCCCACGTATTGACTGGTGACACTCCCTGCGCAACGCCCCGGCCACGTGATTCCACACGGGGGGCCCACGTGATTTCGGGCATCCACCAGCCCCTGGGGCCGACGTGATTTTCGCCGCGGGAGCCCGTACCTGCCACTATTAGCGCCGTGGCCACGTTATCACGGGGTCCCACGTGATTGCCCCTGGGGAACCCACGTGATTTCGCAACGGGGGCCCACCATTTTGCCCCTGGGGATTCCCTGGCCACCGTGATTGCCCCTTGGGGTCCACGTGCTTGCCCCTTGGGGGCCCACCTGATCCCCTTGGGGCCCCACGGATTGTCCACCGCTGCGGCGCGAGCCCACGTGATCTGTCCCAGTCACGGGGGGCCACGTGATACCCCTGGGGCGCCCACGGATTTCCGCCTCAGATAGCACGAGCAGCCACGTATATGCACACCTGGAGGAACCACGTGATTCCACGGGGGCCCACCGTGATTGCACCCCGGGGCGCCACGTATATTCCACTGGGGGCCCACGATATTGATATAACCGTGGCCCGCTGCCCGGGGCCCACGGGTTGTCCACGGGGCAGTGATGCCCTGGCCCACGTGATTTCTCACGGA
The DNA here is from genome assembly GCF_001704415.2 of Capra hircus. Taxonomy (NCBI): domain Eukaryota; kingdom Metazoa; phylum Chordata; class Mammalia; order Artiodactyla; family Bovidae; genus Capra; species Capra hircus. The sequence goes on from NW_017194589.1 coordinate 2,482, forward strand.
GGGGAGGGCCCCACGTGATGCCCCTGGAGGGCACTCCGTGTTATTCGCTGGGGGCCACGTGATTGCCCTGCGGGCGCCACCTCGTGATTATCCACGGGGGGCCCACGTTGATTGACCCTGGTGAGCCACTCCGATTTCCCTGGCATCGGATTGCCGGGCCCTCGTGATTGCCCTGGGGGCCCACGTATTTCCACGGGGCCCACGTGATTGCCCCTGGGACCACGGTGATTTCACGGGCGCGGCCACGTGATCTGCCCCCGTGGGCCCACGCCTCATTGCCCCCTCGGAGGCGGCCCACCTGATTGCCCCTGGGGCCACGTGATTTCCCCTGTGGCCCACGTGATTTCCCCTGCGGGTCCCAGCCGTGATTGCATTATTGGGGGCCCACGGTTGGATTTGCCCCCTGGGGGGCCCACGTGATTTCCACGGGGCGGGAGCCCAGGTGATGTGCCCCTAGGGGCCGCACGTGACTTGCCCCTGTGGGCCCACGTGATTGTCCCCTTGGCGGCCCAACGTGATTGCCCTGGGGGCCCACGTGATGCCCCTGGGGGCCGCACGTGATTTCCCCTGGGCGGCCCATGTGGGATTGCCCGTAGGGCGGCCCACGTACTATCCATGGTTGGGAGGCCCACGTGATTGCCCCTGGGGCGCCCAACCGTGATTTCCACGAGGGGGCCCACGTGATTGCGCCCTGGTCGGGCCACGGTGATTGCCCCTGGGGGCCACTGTGATTTTCCCCCTGGGGGCCACGTGATATTCCACGGAGTGCCCACGTGATTTCCCCTTGGTGGCCCACGGTGATTTCCCCTTGCGCGGGCCACGTTGATTTCCACGGGGGGCCCACGTAATTGCCACTGCGGGTACCTCCGTCATTTCCTGCTTGGGCGGCCCACGTGATTGCCCTGGTGGCCCACGTGATTCCACGGTTGCCCACGCTGATTTCCCCTGGTCGGGCCCCACGTGATTATCCCCTGGGGGGCCCACGTGATTTCGCACGGTGGGCGCCCACGTAATTGCCACTGGGTACCCACGTCATTTTCTCTCTGGGGGCCCACGTGCATCGCCCCTGGGGGCCCACGCTGCATTTCCCCTGGGGGCCACGTGATTGCCCTGGGGAGCCACACGTTCGAAATTCCCCCGGGAGCGCCACACGCTGATTTTCCCCTGAGGGCCAAGTGATTGCCCCTGGGAGGCCCACGTCTATTTCCACGGGGTACGACGTGATTTGCCCCTGGGGGCCCACGTATTGCCACCTGGGGTCCCACCGCTGCATTTCCACGGAGGGCCCACGTGATTGGCCCCTGGGACCACATGATTTCTACGGGCGGCCCACGTGATTGGCCCACGTGCGCGCCCACGCTTGCATTTCCCCTGGGGGCCACGTGATTGCCCACTGGGCGTCCCACGTGCATTGCCCCTGGGCGGCCCAGTGATTGCCCCTGGGGGCGCCACGTGCAGTTCCCCTGGGCGGCCCACGTGCATTGCCCCTTGGGGCCCACGTGATTTCCACGGGGGCCCACGTGATTTCCCCTGGGGGCCCACGTGATTTCCCCTGGACCACGTGATTTCCCCTGCGGGCCCACCCGTGTTGCCCCTGGGGGCCCAAGTGATTGCCCCTGGGGGCCCACGTGACTTTCCACGGGGGGGCCCACTGATTTCCCCTGCGGGGCCCACGTGATTTCCCCTGGGGGCCACGCGGATTGCCCTGGGGGGCCACGTGATTAGTCCCCTGGGGGCCCACGTGATTTCCCCTGCGGGGCCCCACGTGATTTGCCCCTGCGGAGCCCACGTGCAATTTCCACGCCGGGAGCCCACGTGGATTTGCCTCTGGGGGGGAACCACCGTGATTTACCCTTGGGGCGCCCACGTGATTCGCAACTGGCCGGTTCCCACAGTGATTTGCCCCTGGGGGCCCCACGTGGATTGCCCCTGGAGCGCCCACGTGATTGCCCCTGAGGGGCCCACGTGATTTCCACGGGGGCCCACGTGATGCCCTGGGGCCCCACGTGATTTCCTCCCTGGGCGGCCCACGTGATTTGCCCTGGGGGCCCACGTGATTTCCACGGGGGGCCCTACGTGATTGCCCCCCGGCGGGCCCACGTGATTGCCCCGGGGCCCACGTGATTGCCTCTGAGGGCCCACGTGATTTCCCCTGGGGGCCCACGTGATTTCTCCTGGGGGCCCACGTGATTGCCTATGGGGGCCCACGTGATTGCCCCTGGGGGCCCACGTAATTTTGCCCACGTGATTGCCCCGGGGCCCACGTGATGGGGCCCACGTGATTGCCCCTGCCTGGGCCCATGTGATTGCCCCTGTGGCCCAACGTGATTTCCACGGGAGGGCCCACGTGATTCCCTGGGGCCCCCATGATTTCCCCTGGGGACCACGTGATTGCCCCTGCGGGCCCACGTGATTGCCCCTGGGGGCCACAGTGATTGCCCCTGGGGGCCCCAAGTGATTGCCCCTGGGGGCCCACGTTATTTTCCCGGGCGGCCCACCGTGATTTGCCCCTGGCGGGGCCCACGTGATTTCCCTGGGGGCCCACGTGATTGCCCCTGGGCCCACGTGATTGCTGGGGGCCACGTGACTGGGGGCCCACGTGATTGCCCCTGGGGGCCCACGTGACCCCCTGGGGGGGCCCACGTCCACGGATTGCCCCTGGGGGCCACGTGATTTCCACGGGGGGCCCACGTGATTGCCCCTGGGGGCCCACGACACTGCCCCTGGGGCCCACGTGATTGCCCCTGGGGGCCCACGTGATTTCCACGGGGGGCCCACGTGATTTCCCCTGGTGGCCCACGTGATTTCCCCTGGGGGCCCACGTGATTTCCACGGGGCGGGCCACGTAATTGCCCCTGGGTGCCCACATCATTTCCTCTGGGGGCCCACGTGATTGCCCCTGGGGGCCCACGTGATTTCCCCTGGGGGCCCACGTGATTGCCCCTGGGGGCCACGTGATTTCCACGCGGGGCCCACGTGATTACCGCTGGGGGCCACGTTATTTCCACGGGGGGCCACGTGATTGCCCCTGGGGACCCACGTGATTTCCCCTGGGCGGCCCACATGTTTGCCCCTGACCACGTGATTTCCACGGGGCCCACGTGATTGCCCCTGGGGTCCCACGTGATTGCCCCTGGGGGCCCACCTGATTGCCCTTGGGGCCGACGTGATTTCCACGGGGGCCCCACGTGATTGCCCCTGGGTCCCACGTGATTTCGACGGGGGGCCACGTGATTGCCCCTGGGCGACACGTGATTTCCACGGGCAGCCCTCGTGATTGCCCCGTGGGCCCACGTCATTGCCCCTGGGGGCCCACGTGATTTCCCCTGGGGGCCCACGTGATTCCCCTGGGGGCCCACGTGATTTGGGGCCCCCGTGAGCCCCGTGGGCCCACGTCATTGCCCCTGGGCCCACGTGATTGTCACGGGGGCCCACGTGATTTGGGGGCCCACGTGATTGCCCCTGGGGGCCCACGTGATTTCCCCTGGGGGCCCACGTGATTGCCCGTGGGGGGCCCCACGTGATTTCCACGGGGGGCCCACGTGATTCCCCGGGGCCCTGATTCCCTGGGGGCCGACGTGATTTGCCCCTGGGGGCCCTCGTGATTTCCCCTGGGGCCCACGTGATTTTCCACGGGGGCCAAGGTGATTGCCCCGGGGGGCCACGTGATTTGGGCCCACGTGATTGCCCCTGGGGGCCCACGTGATTTCCCCTGGGGCCCACGTGATTTCCACGGGGGGCCAAGGTGATTGCCCCTGGGGGCCGACGTGATTTCCACGGCGCGGGCCCACGGTGATTGCCCTGGGGGTCACGTGATTGCCACTGGGGGGCCCACGTGATTTCCACGGGGGGCCACGTGATTGCCCCTGGGGGCCCACCTGATGCCCCTGGGGTCCCACGTGATTACCCCTGGGGGCCCACGTGATTTCCCCTGGGGGCCCACGTGATTGCCCCTGGGGGCCCCTGGGGCCCACGTGATTTCTTGATTTCCCTGGGGGCCACGTGATTGCCCCTGGGGGCCCACGTGTTTTCCACGGGGGGGGCCACGTGATTGCCCCCGGGGGCCCACGTGATTTCCCCTGGTGGCCCACGTGATTTCCCCTGGGGGCCCACGTGATTGCCTATGGGGGCCCACGTGATTGCCCCTGGGGGCCCACGTAATTTCCACGGGGGGCCCGCGTGATTGCCCCCTGGGGGCCCACGTGATTGCCCCTGGGGGCCCACGTGATTGCCTCTGGGGGCCCACGTGATTGCCCTTGGGGGCCCAAGTCATTGCCCCTGGGGCCCACGTGATTGCCCCTGGGGGCCCACGTGATTTCCAGGGGGGGCCCACGTGTTTGCCCCTGGGGGCCCACGTGATTTCCCCTGGGGGCCCACGTGATTGCCCCTGGGGGCCCACGTGATTGCCTCTGGGGGCCCACGTGATTTCCCCTGGGGGCCCACGTGATTTCTCCTGGGGGCCCACGTGATTGCCTATGGGGGCCCACGTGTTTGCCCCTGGGGGCCCACGTAATTTCCACGGGGGGCCCACGTGATTGACCCTGGGGGCCCACGTGATTGCCCCTGGGGGCCCACGTGATTTCCCCTGGGGGCCCATGTGATTGCCCCTGTGAGCCAACGTGATTTCCACGGAGGGCCCACGTGATTGCCCCTGGGGGCCCCCATGATTTCCCCTGGGGGACCACGTGATTGCCCCTGGGGCCCACGTGATTGCCCCTGGGGGCCCACGTGATTGCCCCTGGGGGCCCAAGTGATTGCCCCTGGGGGCCCACGTTATTTCCCTTGGGGGCCCACGTGATTGCCCCTGGGGGCCCACGTGATTTCCACGGGGGGCCCACGTGATTGCCCCTGGGGGCCCACGTGATTGCCCCTGGGGGCCCACGTGATTGCCCCTGGGGGCCCACGTGATTTCCCCTGGGGGCCCATGTGATTGCCCCTGTGAGCCAACGTGATTTCCACGGGGGGCCCACGTGAATGCCCCTGGGGGCCCACATGATTTCCCCTGGGGTCCCACGTGATTGGCCCCCTGGGGCCCACGTGATTGCCCATGGGGGCCCACGTGATTGCCCCTGGGGGCCCACGTGATTCCCCTGGGGGGCGGGGGGGCCCACGTGATTGTCCCCTGGGGGGCCCACGTGATTGCCCAGGGGGCCACGTGATTGCCCATGGGGGCCCACGTGATTGCCCCTGGGGGCCCACGTGATTTCCCGGGGGCCCACGTGATTGCCCCTGGGGCCCACGTGATTTCCACGGCGGCCATGTGATGGGCGCCACGTGATTTCCCACGGGGGGCCCACGTGATTGCCCCATGAGGGGGCCACGTGATTTCCCCTGGGGGCCCACGTGATTTCCCCTGGGGCCCACGTGATTGCCCCTGGGGGCCCACGGGGGGTGCCCATGTGATTTCCCCAGGGGGCCCACGTGATTCCCCTGGGGGCCACGTATTCCCCTGGGGCCACGTGATTTCCCCTGGGCCCACCCGGGGCCCACGTGATTGCCCCTGGGGCCCACGTGATTGGCCCAGGGCCCACGTGATTGCCCCTGGGGGCCCACGTGATTTTGCCCCTGGGGGCCCACGTGATTGCCCCTGGGGGCCCACGTGATTGCCCGGGGCCCACGTGATTGCCCAGGGGGCCCACGTGATTGGGGGCCCACGTGATTTCCCCTGGGGGCCCACGTGATTTCGCCCCTGGGGGCCCACGTGATTTCCCGGGGCCACGTGATTGCCTCCCACCCGGGGGCGCCACGTGATTTCCCTGGGGGCCCACGTGATTTCCCTGGGGCCCACGTGATTGCCCAGGGGGCCCACGTGATTTCCCTGGGGGCCCACGTGATTTCCCTGGGGGCCCACGTGATTTCCCCTGGGGGCCCACGTGATTGCCCCTGGGGGCCCAGTGATTTCCCTGGGGGCCCACGTGATTTGGGGGCCACGTGATTTCCCCTGGGGGCCGCACGTGATTTCCGGGGGCCCACGTGATTGCCCTGGGGGCCCACGTGATTCCGTGATTGCCACCCACGTGATTTCCCCTGGGGGCCCACGTGATTGCCCCTGGGGGCCCACGTGATTTCCCCTGGGCCCACGTGATTTCCCCTAGGGGCCCACGTGATTGCCCCAGGGGGCCCACGTGATTTCCCCTGGGGGCCCACGTGATTTCCCTGGGGCCCACGTGATTTCCCCCTGGGGGCCCACGTGATTGCCCCTGGGGGCCCACGTGATTTCCCGGGGGCCACGTGATTGCCCAGGGGCCCACGTGATTTCCCTGGGGGCCCACGTGATTGCCACAGGGGGCCCACGTGTTTTTCCCCTGGGGGCCCTGGGGGCCACGTGATTTCCCCTGGGGGCCCACGTGATTTCCCACGTGGGGGCCACGTGATTGGGGCCGTGCTGGGGGCCCACGTGATTTTGGGCCCACGTGATTTGATTTCCCCTGGGGCCCACGTGATTTCCCCTGGGGCCCACGTGATTTTGGCCCACGTGATTTCCCCTGGGGGCCCACGTGATTGCCCCAACGTGACACCCACGTGATTGGGGGGCCCACGTGATTTCCCCAGGGGGCCACGTGATTCCCCAGGGGGCCCACGTGATTTCCCCTGGGGGCCCACGTGATTTCCCCTGGGGGCCCACGTGGATTTTGATTTCCCTGGGGGCCGCCCCTGGGGGCCCACGTGATTTCCCCTGGGTGCCCCCCACCCACGTGATTGGCCCCTGGGGCCACGTGATTTCCCCTGGGGGCCCACGTGATTGCCAGGGGGCCCACGTGATTGGGCCCCTGGGGCCCACGTGATT
>NW_017194590.1:0-20697 GCF_001704415.2 Capra hircus
CCCCTGTGGAGACTCCAGTAGTACCCAATCATCCCATGTCAGCACTGCGAGAGGAAACCTCAGTTCGCGCACCCGACTCCAAACAATGGATCTTAGACCCGTCATCGACCGGAGAGGGAATGCCGAGAGGCCCCTTAGCAAACTTCTCAAGTGGACTGGCATTTCCTGAGGCGGACCAGACGCCGGCCTTACCATAAGGTCCCGGTCGTAACTTGCAGAGCCCACCTGCTTGGAAACTCGAGAAAAATCAGGAGGTTCTCCCTCCAGGCGCAGATGAGGCCATTTCTGCTGAAGGCGTCATCGAGTCTAATCACACCTTACCTCTGGAACTTCCAAAGGTCCTTCACACCCTTGCTGCAACTCAAGAAGCTTCCCCGACATACCCGTCTCCACCCGAGAGAAGCACCAAGACCCGCCCACATCCAGAGGAGCCCCGTTTCCGCCTCCCTAGCTCGGGGAGAGGAGGTTATTCCTTTCCCTGCTTTAGTCAGGAAAGAAATTCCTGGCGTTCCTGGCGCATCTCAAGAGGAGCCGCTCTCACAGAAAGCGGCGAGAGTAAACGCCACGGTCGTGCCACAATTCCCCAGCAGCTCCCCAGATGTCTCAGTCCATTCCAGGCGAAACCTGATTCCCTGCACTGCCTCGCAATTTCTTAGCGGAGGATCGACCTCACACCACGATGGCCACGTGGGGACAGCCTTGGGAAAGCCTCGTAGGGAAATTCCACGAGGGAAAGCCACAGATTCCCTTGAATCCATCGCAAATTGGAGCGTGAACACTGCTGCGTTATAAGCATCGGAGGAAAGCGCACCGTTCATGCCCCACACAAGACGACGACTAACTCCCCTGGCGGAGACTCCAGAAGTACCCCAGATTCCATTGGTCCACAATTGGAGAGGAATCCTCAGCGCTTCCGCACCGACTCCACACAAGGTTCTTAGGCCCGGCATCGAAGGCGAGAGGAATCCTAGAGGCCCCGAGCAACTTCGCATTGGCGCCTGGCCTTTCCTTGAGGCCACCAGCAGCGGGTCCCTGAGGCTCCCCGTATAAGTCGAGAGCACCTATGCCCACAACTTAGCGGAAAAATCCCATTAGTTCTCCCCTAGGCCGAGATGAGTGTCCCATTTCCTCTGAAGGGCTTCCAGGCTAATCACACCTAACCTCTGGAACTTCCAAAAGGGGTCCTTCACACCCTAGCTGCAACTCAAGACGCGCTTCCACGCAGCAGACCCGTCGCCACTCCATAGGAATCACCAGGCTACCATCCCACATCCAGAGGTAGCCCCAATTTCCCCCTCCTGGCTCAAGATGAGGGATCCTTACCCAGATCTGGCCGGGAAAAGAACCTGTCGTACCTGTCGCATCGTCAAGACGGAGGCACTCCTCCACAAGAAAGGTGAGGAGGAACTCCAGGGTCGTTCAGCATATTCGAAGAGGTCCCCCAGACTGTCTCAGTCCTTTCCAGAGAACTTGTTTACCCTGCACTGCCTCGACGTTCAAGCTGGAGGACCGACTCACACGATGTGGCCACGTGGACAGCCCTGCTTGCGAAATCTCGTGGGAAAGCCTCCTGGGGCAAAAGCCTCGAGGGAAAAGCCACAGATCCTTATCCACACGAAGGCAAGCGTGACAGTTTCTGCTACAAGCTTCGCCCGGAGAAAGCGAACGTGCATGCCCCCACTCGAGACGAGCGACTGATCTCCCCTGGGGCAGACTCCATGAAGTACCGCCAAGATGCATGTCAGCACTGGAGAGGAATCCTCAGGTTCCGGCACGACTCCACACAAGCTCTTAGGCCCCGGCGTCGAAGCGGAGGAATCCCAGAGGCCCCAGCAAACTCGCATGGGGACTGGCCTTTTCCTGAGGCCCACCAGAGCGGGCCCTGAGGTCCCGTCGTAAGTCGAGAGCCACCTGCGGCAACTCGAGAAAATCCAGAGCGTTCTCCCCTCCAGGCGAGATGACGCCCATTTCAGCCTCAGGCCGTCTCCTTAGGCATAATCACACCTAACTCTGGAACGTCCAAAGGTTCCTTCACACCCTTGCTAACAACTTCAAGAAAGTTCCCCAACATTACCTGACTCACTCGAGAGGAAGCACGACGGAGTCCCGCCCACATCCAGAGGAGCCCGTTTCCGCCTCGTACCTCGCCGGTCAGTTACCTCTTCCCTGATGTTCCGGAAAAGAATTCCCGGTGTTCCCGTCGCATCTCTATCCAGGAGTCTCCCCTCATGTCAGGAAAAGGCGAGACAGAAAACTCCGAGTGTCGCTGCCATTCATTCCAAGAGTCCCCAGATATCTCAGTGTGCGGGCGGTCGAGCCCCGCTGCGATCATCAGGGAATTCGACGGATTCGGACGGGTTGACGTGGAAAGTCTTGTGTATCTTATTAATGTAAGATGTAGATAAAGAAATTATTAGGGTAGTAAAGAAGATTAACTGGAGGAAAACAGCTGAATAGCTAGTTTACGCGGAAGGCCATAAACATTCCCCGGCAAGGAATTTCTGGCTTACTCTAGGGAATGTGCGCACGACCCATCGAGTTCCTCTTGCCTTTCCTGCTGCGAGAGCGCCTCCTCTTTGAGAGTGCCGGCGGGGAACGCGGAATTCTTACACGACCACACAGGCGAAACGCGAGTCCCTCCTCTGGATCATATCAGGCGAAATGGGGCTCTCTGGATCTGGGCGGGACTCTCGTGCTTCCTCTCGAGTAGAGACGGGAATCCTCGGGGAAATTCTTGAGTTGTAGCAAGGGTGTGAAGGACCCTTGGAAGCTTCCAGATGTTAGGATGATTTAGCCTCGAGACGCCTCAGCGGAAATGGCCTCATCTCGGCCTGGAGCGGCAACCTCCTCGGAATTGTTTCTAGTTTGCGGCAGGCTGCTCTCGTCGTTACGACGCGGGACCTAGGGACCACGCTCTGGTGGCCTCAGGAAAGTCCAGTCGCCATTGCGAGTTGCTACGGGGGCCTCTCCGGGATTCTCTGCCGTCCATGCTGGCGGGCTTTAAGACCTTGTGTGGAGTCGGAGCACGGAACGCTTGAGGATTCCTCTCCAGTGTGACACGGACTCTTGGTACTTTCTGGAGTCCTCCCAGGGGATCACTCACATCGTCGTCGAGTGGGGGCAATGCACAGTGCGCTTTCACTCCCGAGCTGTAGCCAGCAGTGTCACAGCTTGGCCTTTCGCCGTGGATCGACGCGCCGCTATATAGCTTCGAGAGGACGGTGTATCCTCTGAGCGCTGTCCGCGATCGATGGGGGCTATTCCTACAGGGCTCGTCCACTTGGTCACGCTCAATGTGTGCGTTTTTCACTCATCTCGGACTATGAAAGTCGAGTTAAATGAGCATGCGAGGCGAAAACAGCGTTTCCCTGTATTGACTTCGCACACAGATGCTGAGAAGGTACTCTGGGCAGATGGTTGCAGACATCGTGAGATATTCTCCAGCAGTTTCTGACAAACCATTCCCACGTATTCCGGCCCCCAGATGTGTGTCCATTGACGCCATCCCCACACTCTCCAGGGTCAAGGGAAAAAATCCGCGATTACCAAAGGCAACGCCGGTGATATTACTCTCTCCCCACCACGCCAGAGGAAAAGAATCCTCCTCTCGAGCTTATGAGGCGGGAAACGGCTGGGCTCTCCTGGATGCTGGGCGGGACCTCTCGTGCTTCCTCTTCGAGGTGGAGTATGGGTAAAAATTCCGAAACTTCTTGAGATGCAGCCAGGGTGCTGAAGGAGCCTTTGACACCCGGTCCTCCACCGGGAGCGTCTCACGGCGTCCGCTGGCCACTCCTACCACCCTCGAAACCGCCCCAGCGGAAATGCGGCCTCCATCTCGCACTGGAGGGGAGGACCTCCTGATTTTCTCGAGTTGCCGGCAGTGCTCTGACTTACGATTGGGCGACCTTCAGGGACCGGCTCTGCGTGCCGCCTCAGGAAAGCCGCGTCCCCATGCGAGTTGTCGGTCGTCTCTCGCGATTCCTCTCCCGTTGATGCTGGGGCCTAAGTCCTTGATGTGGAGGTCGGTTGCTGAAACCTGCCCGGATTCCTCTACAGTGGCTGACATTGATCTTGAGGGTACTTCTGGAGTTCTCCCCCAGAGGTCAGTATCAGTTCACTCGCTCATCGTGCGGGCATTTGCACGTGCACTTTTCCTTCCGGCAGCCCTCGAGCAGCAGTTGCTCACGACTTTCCTTCGCAGTGCGATTCAAGTGGTCTGAGGCTTTCCCTCGAGGCTTCCTCGAGGGCGTCTTCCACAGTGTGGCTGTCACCACGCGCCACCGCTGGTGTGAGTCGATCTCCGGCTTAAATTCGAAGGCCCAAGGATAGGGAAAAACCAGGTTTCATGGAATGGACTGAGACCATCTGGGACTCTCGGATTGGTGGCCTGACCCTGGAATCCTCTCACCTTTCTGCTGCGAGAGCGACTCCCTCTTGAGATGCGCGGGAAAAGCGCGGAATTCTTTCCGCCGACCACACAGGGAAAGGATCACTGCTCTCGAGCTTGGATGCGGAAACTGGGCTCCTCCTAGCATGTTGGGGCGGGCGACTCTCGTGCTCCTCTCTGAGTGGAGACGGGTATGTCCGGTCGAAACTCTTTGAGTTCAGCAAGGGTGTGAAGAGCCTTTGTATCCAGTACAAGAGGTTAGGTGCGATTAGCTCCAGACGCCTCAGCGAAATGGGCCTCATCTCGCCTTGGAGGGGAGAACCTCCTGGATTTCTCGAGTTGCGGCAGGTGCTCTCGACTGTTAACGACGGGGACCTCAGTCGGACCCCGCTCTGGCTGACCTACCAGAAAGGCCAGTCCCCCATAGCGCGCTTGCCTCGGGGTCTCTCGGGGATTCCTTCTCCGTCGATGCCAGGGGCTAGACCTTGTGTGTAGTCGGTTGCCGGAACCTGAGGGATTCCTCTCCAGTGCTGAACATGGATCTTGGGGCGTACCTTCTGGGTCTCCCCAGGGGAGTCTGTCCATCATCTCGAGTGGGGCGCATGACACTCGCCCCGCCGCTTCCCCCTCCCCGCACGCCACCTGTAAGCCAGCATAGTGTCACGCTTCCCCTATCTCATGGATCAAGGGATCTGAGGCCTTATCCACTCAAGGCTTTCTCCTTGAGTGCTTTCCCACGAGGCTTCCCCACAGGCTGTCCCACTGCCACCGTGGTGTGAGTCGATCCGGCTTTTGAAAGTAGAGGCCAGTGCAGGGAAACAGCTTCCCGTCGGCAATGACTGAGACATGCTGGGTGCGAACTCTGGGAATCGGAGGTACGACCTCTGGAACTTCCTCTCGCTATTTCTCTTGGAGAGGCCTTCCTCTTAATTGATTATCTGGAACGCCGGGGGAATTCTTTCTTGGACCAGCGAGGAAAAGGAATCTGCCTTCGAGCTATTGTCGCCAGCGAAACAGGTCATCCTCTGGATGTGGGCGGACTTCCCGGCTTCCTCTCGAGTGGATACGGGTATGTCCGGGAACTTTCTTGAGTGCCAGCAAGCTTGTGAAGGAGCCTTTGAAAGTACTCCAGGAGGTTAGGTTGTGATTAACCTCCAGAAGAACAACCTCACCGGAAATGTGCCCATCTCGAGTGGAGGGAGAACCTCCTGGATTGTTCTCGATGTTTGCTCGCAGGTTCTTTCACTTACGATGGGGAACTCAGTCGGACCCGCTCTGGTGACCTCAGCGGTAAAGGCCAGTCCCCATGGAGTTGCTCGGGGCCCCTCGCGATTCCGTCTACCGATCGAACCGCGGGCCTACAGTCTTGTTGTGAGTCGCTGCCGGAAACCTAGGTTTCCTCTCCAGTGCTACATGGATCTATGGGCTACTTCTTGGAGTTTGCCTCACGGGAGTCAGTCCTCGTCTCGCATGTGAACGAGACTTGCACGTGCGCTTCTTCATCACCGAGCTGTAAACAGCGACGTGTCACGACTTCCCTTTCGCGTGCGATCAAGGAATCTGTGGTTTCCCTCGCAGGCTTTTCCCACGAGGCTTTCCCACGAGGCTTTTCCCAGAGGGTTGATCCCAGGTGCCACCTTAATGGTGTGAAGTCCATCCTTGGCACTATACCCTTGGCTAAAGTTGAGCCAGTGCAGCGGAAAAAAAAGGTCTTCCCTGGAATGGACTGAGAACATCTGTGGGACTCTCGGATCAGGTCGGCCACGACCCCTGGAGTTCCTCTCGCTTTTCCGTGTGGAAGCGCATCCTCTTGAGATTTGACGGGTAATGCCGGGAATCTCTTCCCGAATACGCGGTGGAAAAGATCCCTCCTCTCGACTAGTCGAGGTGCGAATCGCGGGCGGCTCCTCTGGAAATGGGGGGGAAGCGGAGGACTCTCGTGCTTCTCCTCGAGCGGGACGCGGTATGTCGGCGGAACTCTTGAGTTGCAGCCAAGGGTGTGAAGGACCCTTTGGAAAGTTCCACAGGTTAGTTTATGATTTAGCCTCTGAGACGCCTCAGTGGGAAATGAGGCCTTCATCTCGCTCCAGGACTGGCAGAATTCTCCTGGCATTTTCTCGAGTTTTGGCAATGTGCTCTCGACTTACGATGGCTGGGGACCCGCTCTGTCGGCCTCAGGAAGGCCAGTCCCCATGCGAGTTGCTCGGGGCCCTCTCGGGATTTCTCTCCTCTGTTGCCGGTGCCTAAAAACTTGTGTGGAGTCGGATGCCGAAGAAACCTGAGGATTCCTCCAGTGCTGACATGGATCTTGGACTCAGGGGGTACTTCTCGAGTCTCCCCAGGGGAGTCAGCGCTCCTTGTCTCGAGTTGGGGGCATGCACGTAGCGCTTCCTCACGAAGCCTGTAAAGCAGCAAGTGTCACGCTTCCCTTTCGCGTGGATAACCGGATCTGTGGCTTTTCTCTCCCGAGGCTTTCCCGCAGAGCGTTCCCATGTGCACACCGTTGGTGTGAGGTTCAGATCCTATGGCCTTCGAAAGTCGAGGCCCAGGCAGGGAAAACAGGATTTACCCTGGAAAGGACTGAGACATCTGCGCGGGACTCTGGTAATCGGTATGGAGGAACCTGGAAGTTCCTCTCGCACTTTCCTGTCGGAGAGCCGACCTTCCTCTGAGATGCCAGGGCGCGCCGGGAAGTTCTTTCCCGACCACCAGCAGGGAAGGATCCTCTCCTCTCGAGCTAGGAGAGAGGAAACGCGAGGCTTCCTCTGAGGATGTTGGGCGGAGTCTCCTGCACTTCCTCTCGAGTAGAGAGGGTGTATGTACGGGGAACTTCTTTGCAGTTGCAGCAAGCGGTGTGAAGAACCCTTATGTATATTCCAGAGAGTTAGCGTGTGATTAGCCTCGCAAGACGCCTCAGCGGACTATGGGCCTCAGCTAACCTGGCAGCGGTGAGAACCTCCCTGAATTTTCTCTTGATTGTGGCCGGTGCTTCTGCGACTTACCACTAGGGGACGTCAGGGGACCCGACACCTGGCGCGGACCTCAGATAAAAGGGCCAGTTCCAATGCGATTGCTCGGCGGCGCACCTCTCAGAGATTCCTCTATACTGACCTTCTATGCCAGGCGCAAGAAAAAATTGTGTTGCGTGGAGGTAGCGATGCCGGAACCTGAGGTTCCTCATCCAGTGCTGACCATGGATCTTGGATCGTCGGTACTTTCTGGAGTCTCCCCACGGTAGTCAGTACCTCGGCTCGCGGAGTGGACGGGCATGCACGTGCACTTATCTTCACCGAGCTGTAGCCAAGCGAGTGTCATGCTTCCGTCGAGTTGGATCAAGGGATCTGTGGCTTTCCCTCAAAGGCTTTTATCCCTCGAGGCATTTACACGAGTCTTTTCCCACAGGAGGCTGCTCCACGTGCCACCGTTGTGTGAGTCAGATACTCGGCCTTGAAAGTTCGCGAGGCAGTGCTGGAAAAACAGGTTTCCCTTCGAATGCGACTGGAGGGGGGGGGCGCGACAATCTGGGGACTCGCTGGAATGGTAATCAATACCCTGGAGTTCCCTCTCGCCTTTCCTGTGGAGAGCGCTTCTGCTTCATGCAGTTGCGACGGGAACGCGGTGAATTGTTTCCCGAACACGCAGTGAAAGGATCCCTTTTCTCGAGCTTAGGAGGAGGAAAACGCCGGCCGTCCTCTGGTCATGGAAGGGCGGCGTCTCTCGTGCTTCCTCTCAAGTGGAGACGGGTATGTCGGGGAACTTCTTGAGTTGCAGCAAGGGTGTGAGGGACCCTTTGGAAGTTCCAGATGTTAGGATATGATTAACCCTCAAGACGCCTCAGCGGAAATGGGCCTCATCTCGCCTGGAGGGGAGAACCTCCTGGATTTTCTCGAGTTGCGGACAGGTGCTCTCGACTTACGCTCGGGGACCTCAGGGACCCGCTCTGGTGGCCTCAGGAAAGGTCAGTCCCCATGCGAGTTGCTCGGGGGCCTCTCGGGATTCCACTCCCGTCGATGCCGGGGCCTAAGACCTTGTGTGGAGTCACTGCCGGAACCTGAGGATTCCTCTCCAGTGCTGACATGGATCTTGGGGTACTTCTGGAGTCTCCCCAGGGGAGTCAGTCCTCGTCACGAGTGGGGGCATGAACGTGCTCTTTCCTTCCGAGCTTTAGCAGCAGTGTCGCGCTTCCCTTCGCATGGATCAACGGATCTGTGGCTTTCTCACGAGACTTTCCCACGAGACTCTCATACGAGCCTTTCCCACAGGGCTGTCCCACGTGCCACCATGGTGTGAGTCCATCCTTGGCTTCGAAAGCCGAGCAGTGCAGGGAAAACAGGTTTCCCTGGAATGGACTGAGACATCTGGGGGACTCTGGGAATTGTGGCAGGACTGTGGAGTTCGTCTCGCCTCTCCTGTGAAGAGTGCCTCCTCTTGAGATGTGAAGGGAACTCCGGGAATTCTTTCCCGACCACACAGGGAAAGGATCCCTCCTCTCGAGCTAGGAGGCGGAAACGGGCTCCTCTGGATGTGGGCGGGACTCTCGTGCTTCCTCTCGAGTGGAGACGGGTATGTCGGGGAACTTCTTGAGTTGCAGCAAGGGTGTGAAGACCCTTTGGAAGTTCCAGATGTTAGGTGTGATTAGCCTCGAGACGCCTCAGCGGAAATGGGCCTCATCTCGCCTGGAGGGGAGAACCTCCTGGATTTTCTCGAGTTGCGGCAGGTGCTCTCGACTTACGACGGGGACCTCAGGGACCCGCTCTGGTGGCCTCAGGAAAGGCCAGTCCCCATGGAGTTGCTCGGGGGCCTTTCGGGGTCCTCTCCCATCGATGCTGGGGCCTAAGACCTTGTGTGAAGTCACTGCCGGAAACTGAGGATTCCTCTCCAGTGCTGACATGGATCTTGGGGTACTTCTGGAGTCTCCCCAGGGGAGTCAGTCCTCGTCTCGAGACACGTATGCACGTGCGCTTTCCTCCCGAGCTGTGGCAGCTGTGTGCGCTTCCCTTCGCGTGGATCAAGGGATCTGTGGCTTTCCCTCGAGGCTTTCCCAGGAGGCTTACCCACGAGGCTTTCCCACAGGGCTGTCCCACGTGCCACCGTGGTGTGAGTCGATCCTCGGCTTGAAGGTCGAGGCAGTGCAGGGAAAACAGGTTTCCCTGGAATGGGGGGACATCTGGAGGACTCTGCGAATGGTGGCACGACCCTGGAGTTTCTCTCGCCTTTCCTGTGGAGAGCGCTTCCTCTTGAGATGCGACGGGAACGCCGGGAATTCTTTCCCGACCACGCAGGGAAAGCATCCCTCCTCTCGAGCTGGGAGGCGGAAACGGGGCTCCTCTGGATGTGGGCAGAACTCTCGTGCTTCCTCTCGAGTGGAGACGGGTATGTCGGGGAACTTCTTGAGTTGCAGCAAGGGATGTGAAGGACCCTTTGGAAGTTCCAGATGTTAGGTTTGATTAGCCTCGAGAGGCCTCAGCGAAATGGGCCTCATCTCGCCTGGAGGGGAGAACCTCCTGGATTTTCTCGAGTTGTGGCAGGTGCTCTCGACTTACGACAGGGACCTCAGTGACCCGCTCTGGTGTCCTCAGGAAAGGCCAGTCCCCATGCGTATTGCTCGGGGGCCTCTCGGGATTCCTCTCCCGTCGATGCTGGGGCCTAAGATCTTGTGTGGAGTCGGGTTCCGGAACCTGAGGATTCCTCTCCAGTGCTGACATGGATCTTGGGGTACTTCTGGAGTCTCCCAGGGGAGTCAGTCCTCGTCTCGAGTGGGGGCATGCACGTGCCGCTTTTCTCCCGAGCTGTAGCAGCAGTGTAGCGCTTCCCTTCGCATGGATCAAGGGATCTGTGGCTTTCCCTCGAGGCTTTCCCACGAGGCTTTCCCACGAGGCTTTCCTCGACGGCTTTCCCGCAGGGCTGTCCCACGTGCCACCGTGGTGATGAGTCGATCCTTGGCTTGAAAGTCGAGGCAGTGCAGGGTAAAACAGGTTTCCCTGGAATGGACTGAGACATCTGGGGGACTCTGGGAATGGTGGCACGACCCTGGAGTTCCTCTCGCCTTTCCTGTGGAGAGCGCCTCCTCCTGAGATGCGAAGGGAACGCCGGGAATTCTTTCCCGAACACGCAGGGAAAGGATCCCTCCTCTCGAGTTAGGAGGCTGGAAACGGGGCTCCTCTGGATGTGGGCAGGACTCTCGTGCTTCCTCTCGAGTGGAGACGGGTAATGTCGGGGAACTTCTTGAGTTGCAGCAAGGGTGTGAAGGACCCTTTGGAAGTTCCAGAGGTTAGGTGTGAATTAGCCTCAGAGACGCCTCAGCGGAAATGGGCCTCATCTCGCCTGGAGGGGAGAACCTCCTGGATTTTCTCGAGTTGCGGCAGGTGCTCTCGACTTACGACGGGGACCTCACGGACCCAGCTCTGGTGGCCTCAGGAAAGGCCAGGTCCCCATGCGAGTTGCTCGAGGGCCTCTCGGGATTCCTCTCACGTCGATGCCGGGGCCTAAGATCTTGTGTGGAGTCGGTGCCGGAACCTGAGTATTCCTCTCCAGTGCTGACATGGATCTTGGGGGTACTTCTGGAGTCTCCCCAGTGGAGTCAGTCCTCGTCTCGAGTGGGGGCAGGCACGTGCTCTTTCCTCCCGAGCTTTAGCAGCAGTGTCACACTTCCCTTCGCGTGGATCAAGGGATCTGTGGCTTTTCCTCGAGGCTTTCCCACGAGGCTTTCCCACGAGGCTTTCCCACAGGGCTGTCCCACGTGCCACCGTGGTGTGAGTCGATCCTCTGGCTTGAAAGTCGAGGCAGTGCAGGGAAAAACAGATTTCACTGGAATGGACTGAGACATCTGGGGGACTCTGGGAATAGTGGCACGACCCTGGAGTTCCTCTCGCCTTTCCTGTGGAGAGCGCCTCCTCTTGAGATGAGACGGAAACGCCGGGAATTCTTTCCCGACCACGCAGGGAAAGGATCCCTCCTCTCGAGCTAGGAGGCGGAAACGGGGCTCCTCTGGATGTGGGCGTGACTCTCGTGCTTCCTCTCGAGTGGAGACTGGTAAGTCGGGGAACTTCTTGAGTTGCAGCAAGGGTGTGAAGGACCCTTTGGAAGTTCCAGAGGTTAGGTGTGATTAGCCTCGAGACGCCTCAGCAGGAAATGAGGCCTCATCTCGCCTGGAGGGGAGAACCTCCTCGATTTTCTCGAGTTGTGGCAGGTGCTCTCGAGCATACGACGGGGACCTCTGGGACCCGCTCTGGTGGCCTCAGGAAAGGCCAGTCCCCATGCGAGTTGCTCGGGGCCTCTCGGGATTCCTCTCCCGTCGATGCCGGGGCCTAACGATCTTGTGTGGAGTCGTGCCGGAACATGAGGATTCCTCTGCCAGTGCTGACATGGATCTTGGGTTACTTCTGGAGTCTCCCCAGGAGAGTCAGTCCTCGTCTCGAGTGGGGCATGCACGTGCGCTTTCCTCCCGAAGCTGTAGCAGCAGTGTCCGCTTCCCATTCCCGTGGATCAAGGGATCTGTGGCTGTCCTTCGAGCTTTCCCTACGAGGCTTTCCCACGAGGCTTTCCCACGAGCGTTTCCCACAGGGCTGTCCCACGTGCCACCGTGGTGTGAGTCGATCCTTGGCTTGAAAGTCGAGGCAGTGCAGGGAAAACACGTTTCCCTGGAATGGACTGAGACATCTGGGGACTCTGGGAATGGTTGCACGACCCTGGAGTTCCTCTCGCCTTTCCTGTGGAGAGCGCCTCCTCTTGAGATGCGACGGGACACGCCGGGAATTCTTTCCCGACCACGCAGGGAAAGAATCCCTCCTCTCGAGCTAGGAGGCGGAAACGGGGCTTCTCTGGATGTGGGCGGGACTCTCGTGCTTCCTCTCGAGTGGAGACGGGTATGTCGGGGAACTTCTTAGAGTTGCAGCAAGGGTGTGAAGGACCCTTTGGAAGTTCCAGAGGTTAGATGCGATTAGGCACTGAGACGCCTCAGCGGAAATGGGCCTCATCT
Organism: Capra hircus; assembly: GCF_001704415.2. Classification (NCBI taxonomy): domain Eukaryota; kingdom Metazoa; phylum Chordata; class Mammalia; order Artiodactyla; family Bovidae; genus Capra; species Capra hircus. The sequence goes on from NW_017194590.1 coordinate 12,366, forward strand.
CACCTGGAGGGGAGAACTTCCTGGATTTTCTTGATTGCTGGTCAGGTGCTCTCGACTTACGACGGGGACCTCAGGGACCCGCTCTGGTGGCCTCAGGAAGAGGCCAGTCCCCATGCGAGTTGCTCGGGGCCTCTCGGGATTCCTCTCCGATTCGATGCCGGGGCCTAAGATTTTGTGTGGAGTCGGAGCCGGAACCTGAGGATTCCTCTCCAGTGCTGACATGGATATTGGGGTTCCTTCTGGAGTCTCCCCAGGGGAGTCAGTCCCTGTCTCGAGTGGGGGCATGCACGTGCGCTTTCCTCTCCGAGCTGTAGCAGCTGTGTCACACTTCCCTTCGCTTGGATCAAGGGATCTGTGGTCTTTCCCTCGAGGCTTTCCCACGAGGCTTTCCCACGAGGCTTTCCCACAGGGCTGTCCCACGTGCCACCGTGGTGTGAGTCGATCCTCGGCTTGAAAGTCGAGGCAGTGCAGGGAAAACAGGTTTCCCTGGAATGGACTGAGACACCTGGGGGACTCTGGGAATGGTGGCACGACCCTGGAGTTCCTCTCGCCTTTCCTGTGGAGAGCGCCTCCTCTTGAGATGCTAAGGGAACGCCGGGAATTCTTTCCCGAACACGCAGGGAAAGGATCCTTCCTCTCGAGTTAGGAGGCGGAAACGGGGCTCCTCTGGATGTGGGCGGGATGCTTGTGCTTCCTCTTGAGTGTAGACGGGTATGTCGGGGAACTTCTTGAGTTGCAGCAAGGGTGTGAAGGACCCTTTGGAAGTTCCAGAGGTTAGGTCTGATTAGCCTCGTGACGCCTCGGCGGAAATGGGCCTCATCTCGCCTGGAGGGGAGAACCTCCTGTATGTTCTAGAGTTGCGGCAGGTGCTCTCGCCTTACTTCGGGGACCTCAGGGACCCGCTCTGGTGGCCTCAGGAAAGGCCAGTCCCCATGCGAGTTGCTCGGTGGCCTCTTGGGATTCCTCTCCCGTCGATGCTGGGGCCTAAGACCTTGTGTGGAGTCAGTGCAGGAACCTGAGGATTCCTCTCCAGTGCTGATATGGATCTTGGGGTACTTCTGGAGTCTCCCCAAGGAGTCAGTCCTCGTTTCGATTTGGGGCATGCACGTGCACTTACCTTCCGAGCTGTAGCAGCAGTGTCCCCCTTCCCTTCGCGTGGATCAAGGGATCTGTGGCTTTCCCTGGAGGCTTTCCCAAGAGGCTTTCCCACAGGGCTGTCCCAGGTGCCACCTTGGTGTGAGTCCATCCTTGGCTTGAAAGTTGAGGCAGTGCAGGGAAAAAAGGTTTCCCTGGAATGGACTGAGACATCTGGGGGACTCTGGGAATGGTGGCACGACCCTGGAGTTCCTCTCGCTTTTCTGTGGAGAGCGCATCCTCTTGAGATTTGACGGGAATGCCGGGAATTCTTTCCCGAATACGCGGTGAAAGGATCCCTCCTCTCGAGCTAGGAGGTGGAATCGGGGCTCCTCTGGATATGGGCGGGACTCTCGTGCTTCCTCTCGAGCGGAGAGGGTATGTCGGGGAACTTCTTGAGTTGCAGCAAGGGTGTGAAGGACCCTTTGGAAGTTCCACAGGTTAGTTATGATTAGCCTCGAGACGCCTCAGTGGAAATGGGCCTCATCTCGCATGGACGGCAGAATCTCCTGGATTTTTTCGAGTTTTGGCAAGTGCTCTCGACTTACGATGGGGGGACCCGCTCTGGTGGCCTCAGGAAAGGCCAGTCCCCATGCGAGTTGCTCAGGGCCCTCTCGGGATTCCTCTCCCTTCGTTGCCGGGGCCTAAAAACTTGTGTGGAGTCGGTGCCGGAACCTGAGGATTCCTCCCCAGTGCTGACATGGATCTTGGGGTACTTCTGGAGTCTCCCCAGGGGAGTCAGTCCTCGTCTCGAGTGGGGGCATGCACGTGCGCTTTCCTCCCGAGCTGTAGCAGCAGTGTCACGCTTCCCTTCGCGTGGATCAACGGATCTGTGGCTTTCTCTCCGAGGCTTTCCCGCAGAGCTGTCCCATGTGCCACCGTGGTGTGAGTCGATCCTTGGCTTGAAAGTCGAGGCAGTGCAGGGAAAACAGGTTTCCCTGGAAAGGACTGAGACATCTGGGGGACTCTGGGAATGGTGGCAGGAACCTGGAGTTCCTCTCGCCTTTCCTGTGGAGAGCGCCTCCTCTTGAGATGCGACGGGCGCGCCGGGAATTCTTTCCCGACCACGCAGGGAAAGGATCCCTCCTCTCGAGCTAGGAGGAGGAAACGGGGCTCCTCTGGATGTGGGCGGGAGTCTCCTGCTTCCTCTCGAGTAGAGAGGGGTATGTCGGGGAACTTCTTGAGTTGCAGCAAGAGGTGTGAAGAACCCTTTGTTAGTTCCAGAGGTTAGGTGTGATTAGCCTCGAGACGCCTCAGCGGAAATGGCCTCATCTCGCCTGGAGGGGAGAACCTCCTGATTTTCTCGATGTTGTGGCCAGGTGCTCTCGACTTACGACGGGGACGTCAGGGACCCGCTCTGGTGGCCTCAGGAAAGGCCAGTCCCCATGCGAGTTGCTCGGGGCCTCTCGGGATTCCTCTCCCGTCGATGCCAGGGGCCTAAGACCTTGTGTGGAGTCGGTGCCGGAAACTGAGGATTCCTCTCCAGTGCTGACATGGATCTTGGGGTACTTCTGGAGTCTCCCCAGGGGAGTCAGTCCTCGTCTCGAGTGGGGGCATGCACGTGCGTTTCCTCCCGAGCTGTAGCAGCAGTGTCACGCTTCCCTTCGCGTGGATCAACGGATCTGTGGCTTTCCCTCGAGGCTTTCCCACGAGGCTTTCCACGGAGCTTTCCCACAGGGCTGTCCCACGTGCCACCGTGGTGTGAGTCGATCCTCAGCTTGAAAGTCGAGGCAGTGCAGGGAAAACACGGTTTCCCTGGAATGGACTGAGACATCTGGGGGACTCTGGGAATGGTGGCACGACCCTGGAGTTCCTCTCGCCTTTCCTGTGGAGAGCGCCTCCTCTTGAGATGCGACGGGAACGCCGGGAATTCTTTCCCGACCACGCAGGGAAAGGATCCCTCCTCTCGAGCTAGGAGGCGGAAACGGGGCTCCTCTGGATGTGGGCGGGACTCTCGTGCTTCCTCTCGAGTGGAGACGGGATATGTCGGGGAACTTCTTGAGTTGCAGCAAGGGTGTGAAGGACCCTATTGAAGTTCCAGAGGTTAGGTGTGATTAGCCTCGAGACGCCTCAGCGGAAATGGGCCTCATCTCGCCTGGAGGGGAGAACTTCCTGGATTTTCTCGAGGTTGTGCAGGTGCTCTCGACTTACGACGGGGACCTCAGGGACCCGCTCTGGTGGCCTCAGGAAAGGCCAGTCCCCATGCGAGTTGCTCGGGGCCTCTCAGGATTCCTCTCCGTCGATGCAGGGCCTAAGACCTTGTGTGGAGTCGGTGCCGGAACCTGAGGATTCCTCTCCAGTGCTGACATGGATCTTGGGGTACTTCTGGAGTCTCCCCAGGGGAGTCAGTCCTCGTCTCGAGTGGGGGCATGCACGTGGCGCTTTCCTCTCCGAGCTGTAGCAGCAGTGTCACGCTTCCCTTCGCGTGGATCAAGGGATCTGTGGCTTTCCCTCGAGGCTTTCCCACGAGGCTTTCCCACGAGGCTTTCCCACAGGGCTGTCCCACAGTCCACCGTGGTGTGAGTCGATCCTCGCTTGAAAGTCGAGGCAGTGCAGGGAAAACAGGTTTCCCTGGAATGGACTGAGACATCTGGGGGACTCTGGGAATGGTGGCACGACCCTGGAGTTCCTCTCGCCTTTCCTGTGGAGAGCGCCCTCCTCTTGAGATGCGACGGGAACGCCGGGAATTCTTTCCCGACCACGCAGGGAAAGGATCCCTCCTCTCGAGCTAGGAGGCGGAAACGGGGCTCCTCTGGATGTGGGCGGGACTCTCGTGCTTCCTCTCGAGTGGAGACGGGTATGTCGGGGAACTTCTTGAGTTGCAGCAAGGGTGTGAAGGACCCTTTGGAAGTTCCAGAGGTTAGGTGTGGATTAGCCTCGAGACGCCTCAGCGGAAATGGGCCTCATCTCGCCTGGAGGGGAGAACCTCCTGGATTTTCTCGAGTTGCGCAGGTGCTCTCGACTTACGACGGGGACCTCAGGGACCCGCTCTGGTGGCCTCAGGAAAGGCCAGTCCCATGCGAGTTGCTCGGGGGCCTCTCGGGATTCCTCTCCCGGTCGATGCCAGGGGCCTAAGACCTTGTGTGGAGTCGGTGCGGAACCTGAGGATTCCTCTCCAGTGCTGACATGGATCTTGGGGTACTTCTGGAGTCTCCCCAGGGGAGTCAGTCCTCGTCTCGAGTGGGGGCATGCACGTGCGCTTTCCTCCCGAGCTGTAGCAGCAGTGTCACGCTTCCCTTCGCGTGGATCAAGGGATCTGTGGCTTTCCCTCGAGGCTTTCCCACGAGGCTTTCCCACGAGGGCTTTCCACAGGGCTGTCCCACGTCCACCGTGGTGTGAGTCGATCCTCGGCTTGAAAGTCGAGGCAGTGCAGGGAAAACAGGTTTCCCTGGAATGGACTGAGACATCTGGGGACTCTGGGAATGGTGGCACGACCCTGGAGTTCCTCTCGCCTTTCCTGTGGAGAGCGCCTCCTCTTGAGATTGCGACGGGAACGCCGGGAATTCTTTCCCGACCACGCAGGGAAAGGATCCCTCCTCTCGAGCTAGGAGGCGGAAACGGGGCTCCTCTGGAATGTGGGCGGGACTCTCGTGCTTCCTCTCGAGTGAGACGGGTATGTCGGGGAACTTCTTGAGTTGCAGCAAGGGTGTGAAGGACCCTTTGGAAGTTCCAGAGGTTAGGTGTGATTAGCTCGAGACGCCTCAGCGAAATGGGCCTCATCTCGCCTGGAGGGGAGAACCTCCTGGATTTTCTCGAGTTGCGGCAGGTGCTCTCGACTTACGACGGGACCTCAGGGACCCGCTCTGGTGGCCTCAGGAAAGGCCAGTCCCCATGCGAGTTGCTCGGGGGCCTCATCGGGATTCCTCTCCGTCGATGCCGGGGCCTAAGACCTTGTGTGGAGTCGGTGCCGGAACCTGAGGATTCCTCTCCAGTGCTGACATGGATCTTGGGGTACTTCTGTGAGTCTCCCCAGGGGAGTCAGTCCTCGTCTCGAGTGGGGGCATGCACGTGCGCTTTCCTCCCGAGCTGTAGCAGCAGTGTCAGCGCTTCCCTTCGCGTGGATCAAGGGATCTGTGGCTTTCCCTCGAGGCTTTCCCACGAGGCTTTCCCACGAGGCTTTCCCACAGGGCTGTCCCACGTGCCACCGTGGTGTGAGTCCGATCCTCGGCTTGAAAGTCGAGGCCAGTGCAGGGAAAACAGGTTTCCCTGGAATGGACTGAGACATCTGGGGAACTCTGGGAATGGTGGCACGACCCTGGAGTTCCTCTCGCCTTTCCTGTGGAGAGCGCCTCCTCTTGAGATGCGACAGGAACGCCGGGAATTCTTTCCCGACCACGCAGGGAAAGGATCCCTCCTCTCGAGCTAGGAGGCGGAAACGGGGCTCCTCTGGATGTGGGCGGGACTCTCGTGCTCCTCTCCAGTGAGAACAGACGGGATAGTCGGGGAACTTCTTGAGTTGCAGCAAGGGTGTGAAGGACCCTTTGGAAGTTCCAGAGGTTAGGTGTGATTAGCCTCGAGACGCCTCAGCGGAAATGGGCCTCATCTCCGCCTGGAGGGAGAACCTCCTGGATTTTCTCGAGTTGCGGCAGGTGCTCTCGACTTACGACGGGGACCTCAGGGACCCCTCTGGTGGCCTCAGGAAAGGCCATCCCCATGCGAGTTACTCGGGGGCCTCTCAGGGATTCCTCTCCAGTCGATGCCAGGGCCTAAGACCTTGTGTGGAAGTCCGGTGCCGGAAACCTGAGGATTCCTCTCCAGGCTGACCAACGTGGAATCTTGGGGTACTTCTGGAGTCTCCGCCAGGGGAGTCAGTCCTCGTCTCGAGTGGGGACATGCACTTGCGATTTCCTCCCGAGCTGATAGAAGCAGTGTCACGCTTCCCTTCGCGTGGATCAAGGGATCTGTGGCTTTCCCTCGAGGCTTTGCCACGAGGCTTTCCCACGAGGCTTTCCCACAGGGCTGTCCCACGTGCTACAGTGGTGTGAGTCGATCCTCTCTTGTAAGTCGAGGCAGTGCAGGGAAAACAGGTTTCCCTGGAATGGACTGAGACTTCTGGGGGAATCTGTGAATGGTGGCACGACCCTGGAGTTCCTCTCGCCTTTCCTGTGGAGAGCGCCTCCTCTTGAGATGCGACCGGAACGCCGGGAATTCTTTTCTGACCACGCAGGGAAAGGATCCCTCCTCTCGAACTAGGAGGCAGAAACAGGGCTCCTCTTGACGTGGGCGGGACTCTCGAGCTTCCTCTCCAGTGGAGTCGGGAATGTCGGGGAACTTCTTGAGTTGACAGCAACGGTGTGAAGGACCCTTTGCAAGTTACAGAGGTTAGGTGTGATTAGCCTCGAGACGACATCAGCGGAAATTGGCCTCATCTCGCCTGGAGGCAGAACCTCCTGGATTTTCTCGAGTTGCGCAGGTGCTCATCGACTTACCACGGGGACCTCAGGGACCCGCTCTGGTGGCCTCAGGGAAGGCCAGTCCCCATGAGAATTCCTCGGGGGCCTCTAGGATTCCTCTCCCGTCGTTGCTGGGGCCTAAGACCTTGTGTGGAGTCCGGTGCCGGAACCTGAGGATTCCTCTCCAGTGCTGACATGGATCGTGGGTACTTCTGGAGTCTCCCCAGGGGAGTCAGTACTCGTCTCGAGTGGGGGCATGCACGTGCGCTTTCCTCCCGAGCTCTAGCAGCAGTGATACGCTTCCCTTCGGTGGATCAAGGGATCAGTGCCTTTCCCTAGAGGCTTTCCCACGAGGCTTTCCCACGAGGCTTTCCCCACAGGTGCTGTCCCACGTGCCACCGTGGTGTGAGTCGATCCTCGGCTTGAAAAGTCGAGGCATTGAAGGGAAAACAGGTTTCCCTGGAATGGACAGAGACATCTGGCTGACTCTGGGAAATGGTGGCACGAACCCTGGATTTCCTCTCGCCTTTCCTGTGGAGAGCGCCTCCTCTTGAGATGCGACGTGAACGCCGGGAATTCTTTTCCAGCCACGCAGCGAAAGGCATCCCACCTCTCGAGCTATGGAGGCGGAAACGGGGCTCATCTGGATGTGGGCAGGACTCCTGTGCTTCCTCTCGAGTGAGACGGGTATGTCGGGGAACTTCTGGGAGTTGCAGCGAAGGGTGTGAAGGACGCTTTGGAAGTTCCAGATGGTTAGGGTGTGATTAGCCCCAGAGACGCCTCAGCGGAAATGGGCCTCATCTCGCCTGGAGGGGAGAAACCTCCTGGATTTTCTCCAGAGTCCAGGTGCTCACAACTTACGACCGGGACCTCAGGGACCTGCTCTGGTGAGCCTCCAGGAAAGGACCATCCCCATGCGAATTGCTCGGGGGCCTCTCAGGATTCCTCTCCCGTCGATGCCAGGGCCTAAGACATTGTGTGGAGATTCGGTGCCGGAACCTCAGGATTCCTCTCCAGTGCTGACAAGGATCTTGAGGGACTTCTGGAGTCTCCCCAGGGAAGTCAGTCCTCGTCTCAGTGGTGGCATGCACGTGCGCTTTCGTCCCGAGCTGTAGCAGCAGTGTCACGCTTCCCTTGGCGAGGATCAAGGGATCTGTGGCTTTCCCTCGAGGATTTCCCACGAGGTTTTCCACGAGGCTTTCCCACAGGGCTGTCCCACGTGCCACCGTGGTGTGAGTCGATCCTCGGCCTTGAAAGTCGAGGCAGTGCAGGGAAAACAGGTTTCCCTGGAATGGACTGAGATATCTGGGGACTCTGGGAATGGTGGCACGACCCTGGAGTTCCTCTCGCCTTTCCTGTGGAGAGCGCCTCCTCTGGAGATGCGACCGGGAACCCCAGGAATTCTTTCCCGACACACAGTGGAAAGGATACCTCGTCTCGAGCTATGAGGCAGAAAAGGGGCTCCTCTTGGATGTGGGCGGGTCTCTCGTGCTTCCTCTCGAGTGGAGACGGGTATGTCGGGGAACTTCTTGAGTTGCCAGCCAAGGTTGTGAAGGACCCTTTGGAAGTTCCAGAGGTTAGGTGTGATTAGCTTCGAGACGCCTCAGCGGAAATAGGCCTCATCTCACCTGGAGGGGAGAATATCCTGGATTTTATCGAGTTTCGGCAGGTGCTCTCGGACTTACGACGGGGACCTCAGTGATCCGCTCTGGTGGCCTCAGGAAAGGCCAGTCCCCATGCAAGTTGCTCGGGGGCCTCTCGGATTCCTCTCCCGTCGAAGCCGGGACCGAAGCGGGTGTGTGGAA
>NW_017194591.1:0-9266 GCF_001704415.2 Capra hircus
CTCGGTAGTTCGAACGATGGAGGATCCTTTCCCTGCTTCATCGGGAAAGGATTCCCGCGTTCCGACGCATTCAAGAGGAGGCCGCTTCTCTCTCAACAGGGAGAAGGCGAGAGCGAGAGGAACTCCAGGTCGTGCCAACATTCCAAGAGTCCCCCAGATGTCTCAGTCCATTACAGGGAAACCTGTTTTCCCTGCACTGCCTCGACATTCACGCGGAGGATTGACTCACACTACGGTGGCAACGTGGGACACCCCCTGTTGGAAAGCCTCGTGGGAAAGCCTCGAGGGAAAGCCACAGATCCTTTGATCATGGCGAATGGAAGCGTTACACTTCTGCTACCTCTCGGAAGGAAAGCGCACGTGCATGACCCCACTCGAGCCGACGACTGACTCCCCAGGGCAGACTCCAGAAGTACCCAAAGATGCATGTCAGCTCTGCAGAGGAATCCTCAGGTTCTGAACACAACTCCACAAAAGGTCTTAGGCCCTGGCATCGACGGAGAGGAATCCTGAGAGGACCCCTAGCAAGTCGCATGGCGACTGGCCTTTCTTGAGGCAACCAGAGCGGGTCCCTGAGGTCCCTGTCGTAACTCAATAGCACCTGCCACAACTTGAGAAAATCCAGGAGGTTCTCCCCTTCAGGCGAGATGAGGCCCATTTCCGCTGAGGCGTCTTGAGGCTAAACACACCTAACCTCTGGAACTTCCAAAGGGTCCTTCCCAAACTTGCTGCAACTCAAGAAGTTCCCCGACATACCCGTCTCCACTCGAGAGGAAGCACGAGAGTCCCGCCCACATCCAAAGGAGCCTGGCTTCCACCTCGTAGCTCTAGATGACGGATTCTTTTCCAGCTTCGTCTGGAAAGAATTCCCCGGCTTTCCCGTCGCAACTCAAGAGGAGCGCTCTCAACAGGAAAAGCGAGAGAAACCCAGTGTCGTGCCACAATTCCAAGGGACCCCCAGATGTCAGTCCATTCCAGAGGAACTTGCTTTCCCTGCACTGCCTCTACTTTCACGCCGAGGATCCACTCACTACACCATGGAACTTGGGTCAGCCCTGTGGGAAAGCCTCGTCGGAAAGCCTCGAGGAAAGACACAGATCCCTTGATCCACGCGACGGGGAAAGTGTGACACTGCTGCTACAGTTCCTGAGGAGAGCTCACGTGCATGCCCCCACATGAGATGAGCACAGACTCCCCAGGGGAAACTCCAGAAGTAAGCCAAGATCCATGTCAGCACTGAAGAGGAATCCTCAGGTTCCAGCCCCGACTCCACAAAAGGTCTTAGGCCCCGACATCGACCGCGAGAGGAATCCCGAAAGGCGCCCTTGCAACTCCCAAGGGCACTGGTCTTTCCTGAGGCCACCAGAGCGGCTCCCTGAGGTCCCTGTCGTAACTCGAGAGACCCTGCCCAACTCTAGAAAATCCAGGAGTTCTCCCCTCCAGGCGAGATAAGGCCCATTTCCTCTGAGGCGTCTGGAGGCTCATCACACCTAAATTCTGGAAATTCAAAAGGGTCCTTGCTGCAACTCAAGAAGTTCCCCGACATACCGTCTCCACTCGAGAGGAAGCACGAGGGTCCCGCCCACATCCAGAGGAGACGTCGTTTTGGTATCGAAGCTCGAGATGAGGGATCCTTTTCCCTGCTTGGTCAGGAAATAATACACGCCATTCCGCTCGCATTTCAAGGGGAAGCGCTCTCCACAGGAAAGGCGAGAGGAACTCCAGGGTCGAGCCACCATTCACAGAGTCACCCAGATGTCTCAGTCCATTCCAGAGGAAAACTGTTTTTCCTGCACTGCCTCGAATTTCACGGCGAGGATCGACTCAAACCACGGTGGCACGTGGGATAGCCCTGTGGGAAAAGCCTCGTGGGAAATCCTCTTGGGAAAGCCTCGAGGGAAAGCCCCAGATCCATTGATCCACACGAAGGAAAGCATGACACTGCTGCTACATCTCGGGAGGAAAGCGCACGTGCATGCCCCCACTCGAGACAAGGACTGACTCCCCTGGGGAGACTCCAGAAGTATACCAAGATCCATGTCAGCACTGGAGAGGAATCCTCAGGTTCTGGCACCATCTCCACACAAGGTCTTTAGGCCCCGGCATCGACGGGAGAGGAATCCCGTGAGGCCCCGAGCAATTCGCATGGGGACTGGTCTTTCCTGAGGCCACCAGAGCAGGTCCCTGATGTCCTGGTCGTAAGTTGTGAGCACCTGCCTCAACTGGAGAAAATCCAGGTGGTTCTTCCCTCCAGGCGAGATGAGGCCCATTTCTGCTGAGCCATATCCAGGCTAATCACACCTAACCTGTGGAACTTCCAAAGGGTCCTTCACATCCTTGCTGCAACTCAAGAAGCTCCCCGACATATCCGTCTCCAGTGGAGAGGAAGCACGAGAGTCCCGCTCACATCTAGAGGAGCCCCGTTTCCGCCTCCTAGATCGAGAGGAGGGATCCTTTCCTGCGTGGTCGGAAAAAGAATTCCCGGCATTCCCGTCGCATCTCAAGAGGAGGCGCTCTCCACAGGAAAGGCGAGAGGAAATCCAGGTTCGTGCCACCATTCCCAGAGTCAGCCAGATGTCTCTGTCCATTCCAGGGAAACCTGTTTTCCCTTCAATGCCTCGACTTTCAAGCCGAGGATCGACTCACACCACGGTGGCACGTGGGACAGCACTGTGGGAAAGGCCCGTGGGAAAGTCTCGTGGGAAAGGCTCGTGGGAAAGCCTCTAGGGAAAGGCACTGATCCCTTGATCCACGCGAAGGGAAGCGTATCACTGCTGCTAGAGCTCGGGAGGAAAGCGCACGTGCCTGCCCTCACTCGAGTCGATGTCTGACTCCCCTGGGGAGACTCCAGAAGTACCCCAAGATCCATGTCACACTGGAGAGGAATCCTCAGGTTCCGGCACCGACTCCACACAAGGTCTTAGACCCCGGCATCGATGGGACATGTATCCCAAGAGGGCCCCGAGCAACTCGCATGGGGAATGGCCTTCCCTGAGGCCATCAGTGTGGGTCCCTGAGGTCCCCGTCGTAAGTCGAGAGCACTGGCCTCAACTCGAGAAAATCCAGGAGGTTCTCCCCTCCAGGCGAGATGAGGCCCATTTCCGCTGAGGCGTCTTGAGGCTAATCAAATCTAACATCTGGAACTTCCAAAGGGTCCTTCTCGCCCTTGCTGCAACTCAAGAAGTTCCCCGACATACTCGTCTCCACTCCACAGGAAGCACGAAAACCCCGCCCACATCCAGAGGAGCCCAGTTTCCGCCTGCTAGCTCGAGAGGAGGGATAATTCTCCCTGCGTGGTCGGGAAAGAATTCCCGGATTTCCCGTCGCATCTCAAGAGGAAGCGCTCTCCACAGGAAAGGCGAGAGGAACTCCAGGGTCGTGCGACCATTCCCAGAGTCCCCCAGATGTCTCAGTCCATTCCAGTGAAACCTGTTTTCCCTGCACTGCCTCGACTTTCAAGCCGAGCATCGACTCACACCACGGTGGTACGTGGGACAGCATTGTGGGAAAACTTCCTGGGAAAGCCTCCTGGGAAAGCCTCAAGGGAAAGCCACAGATCCCTTGATCCACGAGAAGGGAAGCGTGACACTGCTGTTACAGCTTGGGAGGAAAGCGCACGTGCATGCCCCCACTCGAGACGAGGGCTGACTCACCTTGGGAGACTCCAGAAGTACCCCAAGATCCATGTCAGCACTGGAGAGGAATCCTCAGGTTCAAGCACCGACTCCACACAAGGTCTTAGGCCCCGGCATCGAAGCGAGAGGAATCCCGAGTGGCTCCCGAGCAACTCGCATGGGGACTGGCCTTTCCTGAGGCCACCAGAGCGGGTCCCTGAGGTGGCCGTCCTAAGTCGAGAGCCCCTGCCCAACCTGTGATACTCCAGGAGGTTCTCCGCACCAGGCGAGATGAGACCCATTTCCGCTGAGGCGTCTCGAGGCTAATCACACCTAATCTCTGGAACTTCCAAAGTGTCCTGCACACCCTTGCTGCAACTCAAGAAGTTCCCCGACATACCCGTCTCCACTCGAGAGGAAGCACGAGAGTCCCGCCCACATCCAGTGGAGCCCAGTTTCCGCCTCCTAGCTCGAGACGGGGTATCCTTTCCCTGCGTGGTCAGGAAAGAATTCCCGGCGTTCCCGTCGCATCTCAAGAGGAGGCGGTCTCCACAGGAAAGGCGAGAGGAACTCCAGGGTCGTGCCACCATTCCCAGAGTCCCCCAGATGTCTCAGGCCATTCCAGGGTATCCTGTTTTCCTTAAACAGCCTCGACATTCAAGCCGAGGATCGACTCACACCACGGTGGCACGTGGGACAGCCCTGTGGGAAAGCCTCCTGGGATAGCCTAGTGGGAAAGCCTCGAGGGAAAGCCACAGATCCCTTGATCCACGCAAAGGGAAGCATGACACTGCTGCAATAGCTTGGGAGGAATGTGAACGTGCATGCCCCCACTCGACACCAAGGACTGACTCCCCTGGGGAGACTCCAGAAGTACCCCAAGATCCATGTCAGCACAGGAGAGGAATCCTCAGGTTCCGGCACCGACTCCACACAAGGTCTTAGGCACTGTCATCGATGGGACAGAAGTCCCAAGAGACCACCAAGCAACTCACATTGGGACTGGCCTTTCCTGAGGCCACCAGAGCGGGTCCCTGAGGTCCCCGTCCAAAGTCGAGAGCACCTTCTGCAACTCGAGAAAATCCAGGACATTCTCCCTTCCAGGTGACATGAGGCCCATTTCCACTGAGGAGTCTCGAGGCTAATCACACCTAACCTCTGGAACTTTCAAAGGGTCCTTCACACCCTTGCTGCAACTCAAGAAGTTCCCCGACATACCCGTCTCCACTCGAGAGGAAGCACGAGAGTCCCGCCCACTTCCAGAGGAGCCCCGTTTCCGCATCCTAGCTCGAGAGGAGGGATCGTTTAACTGCGTGGTCTTGAAAGAATTCCCGGCGATCCCGTCCCATCTCAAAAGGAGGCGCTCTCCACAGGAAAGGCTAGAGGAACTCAAGGGTCGTGCCACAATCCCAAGAGTCCCCCCGATGCCTCAGTCCATTCCAGGGAAACCTGTTTTCCCTGCAGTGCCTCGACTTTCAATCCGAGGATCGACTCACACCACGGAGGCACGTGGGACAGCCCCGTGGGAAAGCCTAGAGGGAAAGCCAGAGATCCCTTGATCCACGCGAAGGGAAGCATGACACTGCTGCTACAGCTCGGGAGGAAAGCCCACGTGTGTGCCACCACTCGAGAAGAGGACTGACTCCCCTGGGGACACTGCAGAAATACCCCAAGATCCATGTCAGCACTGGAGAGGAATCCTCAGGTTCCGGCACTGACTCCACACAAGGTCTTAGGCCCCGGCATCGACGGGAGAGAAATCCTGAGAGGCCCTTGAGCAACTCGCATGGGACCTGGCCTTTCCTGAGGCCACCAGAGCGGGTCCCTGATGTCCCCGTCGTGAGTCGAGAGAACCAGCCGCAGCTCGAGAAAATCCAGGAGGTTCTCCCCTCCAGGCGAGATGAGGCCCATTTCCGCTGAGGCGTCTCGAGTCTAATCACACCTAACCTCTGGAACTTCCAAAGGGTAATTCACACCTTTGCTGCAACTCAAGAAGTTCCCCGACATACCCGTCTCCACTCGAGAGGAAGCACGAGAGTCCCGCCCACAACGCGAGGAGCCGCGTTTCTGCCTCCTAGCTCGAGAGGAGGGATCCTTTCCCTGCATGTTCGGGAAAGAATTCCCGGCGTTCCCGTCGCATCTCAACAGGAGGCCCTCTCCACAGGAAAGGCGAGAGGAACTCCAGGGTCGTGCCACCATTCCCAGAGTCCCCCAGATGTCTCAGTCCATTCCAAGGAAAACTGTTTTCCCTGCACTGCCTCGACTTTCAAGCCGAGGATCCACTCACACCACGGTGGCACGTGGGACAGCCCAGTGGGACAGCCTCGTGAAAAGCCTCGTGGGAAGCCTCGAGGCAAAGCCACAGATCCCTTGATCCACGCGAAGGGAAGCGTGACATTGCTGCTACAGCTCGGGAGGAAAGTGCACGTGCATGCCCCCACAATAGACGAGGCCTGACTCCCCTGGGGTGTCTCCATAATTACCCCAAGATCCATGTCGGCACTGGAGAGGAATCCACAGGTTCCAGCAACGACTCCACACAGGGCCTTAGGCCCCGGCATCGACGGGAGAGGAATCCCGAGAGGCCCCCAAGCAACTCGCATGGGGACTGGCCTTTCCTGAGACTACCAGAGCGAGTCCCTGAAGTCCCCCGTCGTAAGTCGAGAGCACCTGCCGCAACTCGAGAAAATCCAGTAGGTTCTCCCCTCCAGGCGAGATGAGGCCCATTTCCGCTGAGGCGTCTCGAGGCTAATCACACCTACCTCTGGAACTTCAAAAGGGTCCTTCACACCCTTGCTGCAACTCAAGAAGTTCCCCGACATACCCGTCTCCACTCGAGAGGAAGCACGAGATTCCCGCCCACAACCAGAGTGGACCCGCGTCCGCCTCCTAGCTCGAGAGGAGGAATCCTTTCCCTGCCTGGTCGGGAAAGAATTCCCGGCGTTCCCGTCGCATCTCAAGAGGAGGCTCTCTCTACAGGAAAAGGCGAGAGGAACTTCAGGGTCGTGCAACCATTCCCTGAGTCCCCCAGATGTCTCAGTCCATTCCAGGGAAACCTGTTTTCCCTGCACTGCCTAGACTTTCAAGCCGAGGATCGACTCACACCACGGTGGCACGTGGGACTGCCCTGTGGGAAAGCCTCGAGGGAAAGCCACAGATCCCTTGATCCACGCAATGGGAAGCGCGACACTGCTGCTACAGCTCGGGAGGAAAGCGCACGTGCTTGCCCCCACTCGACATGAGGACTGACTCCCCTGGGAGACTCCAGAAGTTCCCCAAGATCCATGTCAGCACGGGAGAGGAATATACTCAGGTTCTGGCACTGACTCCGCACAAGGTCTTAGGCCCCGGCATCGACGGGAGAGGTATCCCAAGAGGGCCCCGAACAACTCGCATGGGGGCTGGCCTTTCCTGAGACCACCAGAGCGGGTCCCTTAGGTCCCTGTCGTAAGTGGAGAGCACCTGCGGCAACTCGTTAAAATCCAGGAGGTTCTCCCCTCCAGGCGAGATAAGGCCCATTTCCGCTGAGGGTATCGAAGGCCTAATCACACCTAAACTCTGGAACTTCCAAAGGGTCCTTCACACCCATTGCTGCAACTCAAGAAGTTCCCTGACTTACCGTCTCCACTCGAGAGGAAGCACGAGAGTCCCGTCAACATTCAGAGGAGACCCGTTTCTGCCTCCTAGCTCAAGAGGAGGGTTCCTTTCCCTTCGTGGTCGGGAAAGAATTCCCGGCGTTCCCATCACATCTCAAGAGGAGGCGCTCTCACAGGAAAGGCGAGAGGAACATCAGGGTCGTGCCACCATTCCCAGAGTCCCCCAGATGTATCAGTCCATTCCAGAGAAACTTGTTTTCCCTGCACAGCCTTGTCTATCAAGCCGAGGATCGACTCACACCACCGGTGGCACGTGGGACATCCCTTTGGGAAAGCCTCGTGGGAAAGCCTCGAGGGAAAGCCACAGATCCCTTGATCCACGCGATGGGAATGCGCGACACTGCTGCTGCAGCTCGGGAGGAAAGCGCACATGCATGCCCCCCACTCGAGACGAGGACTGACTCCCCTGGGGAGACTGCCAGAAATATCCCCAAGATCCATGTCAGCACTGGAGGCGAATCCTCAGGTTCCGGCACTGACTCCACACAAGATCTTAGGCCCCGGGCATCACGGGAGAGGAATCCCAAGAGGCCCCCGAGCAACTCGCATGGGGACTGGGCCTTTCGTGAGGCCACCAGAGCGGGTCCTGAGGGTCCCCGTCCTAAGTCGAGAGCACCTGCCGCAACTCGAGAAAATCCAGGGAGGTTCTCCCCTCCAGGCGAGATGAGGCCCATTTCCGCTGAGTCATCTCGAGGCTAATCACATCTAACCTCTGGAACTTCCAAAGGGTCCTTCACACCCTTGCTGCAACTCAAGAAGATCCCCGACATACCCGTCTCCACTCGAGAGGAAGCACGCGAGTCCCGCCCTCATCAAGAGGAGCCCCGTTTCCCCCTCCTAGCTCGAGGGGAGGGATCCTTTCGCTGAGTGTTCGGGAAAGTATTCCCGGCGTTCCCGTCGCATCTCAAGAGGAGGCGCTCTCCACAGGAAAGGCGAGAGGAACTCCAGGGTCGTGCCACCATTCCCAGACTCCCCCAGATGTCTCAGTCCATTCCAGGGAAACCTGTTTTCCCTGCACTGCCTCGACTTTCAAGCCGAGGATCGACTCACACCACGGTGGCACGTGGGACAGCCCTGTGGGAAAGGCTCGTGTGAAAGCCTCGTGGGAAAGCCTCGAGGGAAAGTCTTGTGGGAAAGTCTTGTGGGAAAGCCTTGAGCGAAAGCCACAGTTCCCTTGATCCACGCGAATGGAAGCGTGACACTGCTGCTACAGCTCGGGGAGGGAAAGCGCACGTGGCATGCCCCACACGAGACGAGGACTGACTCCCCTGGGGAGACTCCAGAAGTACCCCAAGATCCATGTCGGCACTGGAGAGGAATCTTCAGGTTCCGGCACCGACTCCAAACAAGGTCTTAGGCCCCGGCATCGTCTGGAGAGGAATCCCAAGAGGCCCCCGAGCAAGACGCATGGGGACTGGCCTTTCCTGAGGCCACCAGAGCGGGTCCCTGAGGTCCCCGTCGTAAGTCGAGAGCATCGGCCGCAACTCGAGAAGATAGAGGAGGTTCTCCCCTCCAGGCGAGATGAGTCCCATTTCCACTGAGGCGTCTCGAGGCTAATTACACTTAACCTCTGGAACTTCCAAAGGGTCCTTCACACCATTGCTGCAACTCAAGAAGTTCCCCGACATACCAGTCTCCACTCGAGAGGAAGCACGAGAGTCCCGCCCACATCCAGAGGAGCCCCGTTTCCGCCTCCTTGCTCGAGAGGAGGGATCCTTTCCTGCGTGGTCGGGAAAGAAATTCCCGGCGTTCCGGTCGCATCTCAGAGGAGGCCTCTCCACAGGAAAGTCGAGAGGAACTCCAGGGTCGTGCAACCATTCCCAGAGTCCCCCAGATGTCTCAGTCCATTCCAGGGAACCCGTTTTCCCTGCACTGCCTCGAGTTTCAAGCCGAGGATCGACACACACCACGGTGGCACGTGGGACAGCCCTGTGGAAACCTCGTGGGAAAGCCTCGTGGGAAAGCCTCGAGGGAAAGCCACAGATGCCTTGATCCA
>NW_017194592.1:0-9265 GCF_001704415.2 Capra hircus
ACAACCTCCTGGATTTTCTCGAGTTGCGGCAGGTGCCCTCGACTTACGACGGGGACCTCAGGGACCCGCTCTGGTGGCCTCAGGAAAGGCCAGTCCCCATGCGAGTTTGCTCGGGGCCTCTCGGGATTCCTCTCCCGTCGATGCCGGGGCCTAATAGCTTGTGTGGAGTCGGTGCCGGAACCTGAGGATTCCTCTCCAGTGACATGGATCTTGGGGTACTTCTGGAGTCTCCCCAGGGGAGTCAGTCCTCGTCTCGAGTGGGGGCATGCACGTGCGCTTTCCTCCCGAGCTGTAGCAGCAGTGTCACGCTTCCTTCGCGTGGATCAAGGGATCTGGGCTTTCCCTCGAGGCTTTCCCATGAGGCTTTCCCACGAGGCTTTCCCACAGGCTTTCCCACGCCATGTGGGTGTGAGTCGATCCTCGGCTTGAAAGTGGAGGCAGTGCAGGGAAAACAGGTTTCCCTGGAATGGACTGAGACATCTGGGGGACTCTGGGAATGGGGCCGATACTGGAGTTCCTCTCGCCTTTCCTGTGGAGAGCGCCTCCTCTTGAGATGCGACGGGAACCCGGAATTCTTTCCCGACCACGCAGGGAAAGGATCCCCTCTCGAGCTAGGAGGCGGAAACGGGGGCTCCTCTGGATGTGGGCGGGACTCTCGTGCTTCCTCTCGAGTGGAGACGAGTATGTCGGGGAACTTCTTGAGTTGCAGCAAGGCTGTGAAGGACCCTTTGGAAGTTCCAGGTATTAGATGTGATTAGCCTCAAGACGCCTCAGCGGAAATGGGCCTCATCTCGCCTGGAGGGGAGAACCTCCTGGATTTTCTCGAGTTGCGGCAGGTGCTCTCGACTTACGATGGGGACCTCAGGGACCCGCTCTGGTGGCTCAGGAAAGGCCAGTCCCCATGCGAGTTGCTCTTGGGCCTCTCCGGATTCCTCTCCCGTAGATGCCGGGGCCTAAGACCTTCTGTGGATTCGGTGCCGCAACCTGAGGATTCCTCTCCAGTGCTGACATGGATCTTTGGGGTACTTCTGGAGTCTCCCCAGGACAGTGAGTCCTCTACTCGAGTGGGGGCATGCACATGCGCTTTCCTCCGAGCTTTAGCAGCAGTGTCACGCTTACCTTCGCGTGGATCAAGGGTTCTGTGGCTTTCCCTCGAGGCTTTCCCACGAGGCTTTCCCACAGGGCTGCCCCACGTGCCACTGTGGTGTGAGTCGATCCTCGGCTTGAAAGTCGAGGCAGTGCAGGGAATACAGGTTCCCTGGAATGGACTGAGACATCTGGGGACTCTGGGAATGGTGGCAGGTACCTGGAGTTCATCTCGCTTTTCCTCTGAAGAGCGCCTCCTCTTGAGATGCGACGGAAACCGGGAATTCTTTCCCGACCACGCAGGGAAAGGATCCCTCCTCTCGACCTAGGAGGCGGAAACGGTGCTCCTCTGAATGTGGGCGGGACTCTCGTGCTGCCTCTCAAGTGGAGACGGGTATGTCGGGGAACTTCTTGAGTTGCAGCAAGGGTGCGAAGGACCCTTTGGAAGTTCCAGAGTTTAGGTGTGAAAAGCCTCGAGACGCCTCAGCGGAAATTGGCCTCATCTCGCCTGGAGGGGAGAACCTCCTTGATTTTCTCGAGTTGCAGCAGGTGCTCTCGACTTACGACGGGGACCTCAGGGACCCGCTCTGGTGGCCTCAGGAAAGGCCAGTCCCCATGCGAGTTGCTCGGGGGCCTCTCGGGATTCCTCTCCCGTAGATGCCGGGGCCTAAACAACTTGTGTGGAGCCGGTGCCGGAACCTGAGGATTCCTCTCCAGTGCTGACATGGATCTTGGGGTACGTCTGGAGTCTCCCCAGGGGAGTCAGTCCTCGTCTCGAGTGGGGGAATGCACGTGCGCTTTCCTTCCGAGCTGTAGCAGCAGAGTCGCGCTTCCCTTCGCGTGGATCAAGGGATCTGTGGCTTTCCCTCGAGGCTTTCCCTCTAGGCTTTCCCACGAGGCTTTCCACGAGGCTTTCCCACAGGGCTGTCCCACGTGCCACCGTGGTTTGAGTCGATCCTCGGCTTGAAAGTTGCGGCAGTGCAGGGAAAACAGGTTTCCCTGGAATGGACTGAGACTTCCAGGGGACTCTGGGAATGGTGGCACGACCCTGGAGTTCCTCTCGCCTTTCCTGTGGAGAGCGCCTCCTCTTGAGATGCAACGGGAAAGCCGGGAATTCTTTCCCGAACACGCTGGGAAAGGATCCCTCCCTCGAGCTAGGAGGCGGAAACGGGGCTCCTCTGGATTTGGGGGACATTCGTGCTTCCTCTCGAGTGGAGACGGCTATGTCGGGGAACTTCTTTAGTTGCAGCAAGGGTGTGAAGGACGCTTTGGAAGTTCCAGATATTAGATGTGATTAGCCTCGAGACGCCTCAGCGGAAATGGGCCTCATCTCGCCTGAAGCGGAGAACCTCCTGGATTTTCTCGAGTTAAGGCAGGTGCTCTCGACTTACGACGGGGACCTCTGGGACCCGCTCTGGTGGCCTCAGGAAAGGCCAGTTCCCATGGGAGTTGCTCTTGGGCCTCTCGGGATTCCTCTCCCGAAGATGCCGGGGCCTAAGACCTTGTGTGGAGTCGGTGCCGGAACCTGAGGATTCCTCTCCAGTGCTGACATGGATCTTGGGTTCCTTCTGGAGTCTCCCCAGAGGAGTCAGTCCTCCTCCCGAGTGGGGGCATGCACGTGCGCTTTCCTCTCGAGCTGTAGCAGCAGTGTCACTTTCCCTTCGCATGGATCAAGGGATCTGTGGCTTTCCCTCGAGGCTTTCCACGAGGCTTTCCCACGAGGCTTTCCCACAGGGCTGTCCCACGTGCCACCGTGATGTGAGTCGATCCTCGGCTTGAAAGTCGACGCAGTGCAGGGAAAACAGGTTTCCCTGGAATGGACTGAGACATCTGGGAGACTCTGGCAATGGTGACACGACCCTGGAGTTCCTCTCGCCTTTCCTGTGGAGAGTGCCTCCACTTGAGATGCGACGGAAACGCCGGGAATTCTTTCCCGACCACGCAGGGAAAGGATCCCTCCTCTCGAGCTAGGAGGTAGAAACGGGGCTCCTCTGGATGTGGGCGGGACTCTCGTGCTTCCTCTCGAGTGGAGACGGGTATGTCGGGGAACTTCTTGAGTTGCAGCAAGGGTGTGAAGGACCCTTTGGAAGTTCCAGAGGTTAGGTGTGATTAGCCTCGAGACGCCTTAGCGGAAATGGGCCTCATCTCGCCTGGAGGGGAGAACCTCCTGGATTTTCTCGAGTTGCGGCAGGTGCGCTCGACTTACAACGGGGACCACAGAGACCCGCTCTGGTGGCCTCGGAAAGGCCAGTCCCCATGCGAGTTGCTCGGGGGCCTCTCCGGATTCCTCAACCGTCGATTCCGGGCCTAAGACCTTGTGAGTAGTCGGAGCCGGAGCCTGACGATTCCTCTCCTGTGCTGACATGGATCTTGGGGTACTTCTGGAGTCTCCCCGGGAGAGTCAGTCCTCGTCTCGAGTGGGAGCATGCACGTGCGCTTTCCTCCCGAGCTGTAGCAACAGTGTCACGCTTCCCTTCGCGTGCATCAAGGGATCTGTGGCTTTCCCCGAGGCTTTCCCAGGAGGCCCACGAGGCTTTCCCACAGGGCTGTCCCACGTGCCACCGTGATGTGAGTCGATCCTCCGCTTGAAAGTCGAGGCAGTGCAGGGAAAACAGGTTTCCCTGGAATGGACTGAGACATCTGGGGGACTCTGGAATGGTGGCACGACCCTGGAGTTCCTCTCGCCTTTCCTGTGGAGAGCGCCTCCTCTTGAGATTCGACGGGGAACGCTGGGGAATTCTTTCACCACCACGCAGGGAAAGGATCCCTCCTCTCGAGCTAGGAGGCGGAAACGGGGCTCCTCTGGATGTGGGCGGGACTCTCGTGCTTCCTCTCCAGTGGAGGCGAGTATGTCGGGGAACTTATTCAGTTGCAGAAAGGATGTGAAGGACATTTTGGAAGTTCCAGATGTTAGGTGCATTTAGCCTCTAGACGCCTCAGCGGAAATGCGCCTCATCTTGCCTGGAGGGGAGAACCTCCTGGATTTTCTCGAATTGCAACAGGTGCTCTCGACTTATGACGGGGACCTCAGGGACCCGCTCTGGTGGCCGCAGGAAAGGCCAGTCCCCATGCGAGTTGCTCGGTGGCCTCTCGGGATTCCTCTCCCATCGATTCGGGGCCTAAGAACTTGTGTGGGTCGGTCCTGGAACCTGAGGATTCCTCTCCAGTGCTGACATGGATCTTGGGGGTACTTCGGAGTCTCCCCAGGGGAGTCAGTCCTCATTCGAGTGGGGGCATTGAAGAGCGCTTTCCTCCGAGCTGTAGCAGCAGTGTCATTCTTCCTCGTCGAGTGGATCAAGGGATCAGTGGCCTTTCCCTCGAGGCTTTCCCATGAGGCTTTCTCACGAGGCTTTCCCACAGGGCTGTCCCACGTGCCACCGTGCTGTGAGTCGATCCTCGGCTTGAAAGTCGAGGCAGTGCAGGGAAAACAGGTTTCCCTGGAATGGACTGAGATATCTGGGGTACTCTGGGGAATGGTGGCACGACCCTGGAGTTCCTCTCACCTTTCCTGTTGAAAGCGCCTCCTCTTGAGTTGTGACGGGAAGACCAGGAATTCTTTCCGGACCACGCAGGGAAAGGATACCTCCTCTCTAGCTGTGAGGCGGAAACGGGGCTCCTCTGGATGTGGGCGGGACTCTCGTGCTTGCTCTCGAGTGGAGACGGGTATGTCGGGAACTTCTTGAGTTGCAGCAAGGGTGTGAAGAACCCTTTGGAAGTTCCAGAGGTTTAGGTGTGATTAGCCACGAGTCGCCTCAGCGGAAATGGGCCTCATCTCGCCTGGAGGGGAGAACCTCCTGGATTTTTTCCGAGTTGGGACAGGTGATCTCGACTTACGACGGGGGACCTGAGGGACCCGCTCTGGTGGCCTCAGGAAAGGCCATTCCCCATGCGAGTTTTCTCGGGGGGCCTCTCGGGATTCCTGCTCCCGTCGATGCCGGGGCCTAAGACCTTGTGTGGAGTCGGTGCCGGGAACCTGAGGATTCCTCTCCAGTGCTGACATGGATCTTGGCGTCCTTAAAGGCGAGATGAGGCCCATTTGCGCTGAGGCGTCTGGAGGCTAATCACACCTAACCTCTGGAACTTCCAAAGGTCCTTCACACCCCTTGCTGCAACTCAAGAAGTTCTCCGACATACCCGCTCCACTCGAGAGTATCAAGATCTTCCCGCCCACTTTCAGAGGAGCACCGTTTCCACCTCATAGCTCGAGAGGAGGGATCCTTTACCTGCGTGGTCTGTAAAGCATTCCCGGCGTTCCAGTCGCATCTCAAGAGGAGGCCCTCTCCACAGAAAAGGCGAGAGAAACTCCAGGGTCGTTCCACCATTCCAGAGTCCCCCAGATATCTCTGTCAATTCCAGGGAAACCTGTTTTCCCTCCACTGCCTCGACTTTCAAGCCGAGGATCGACTCACACCACGGTGGCACGTGGGACAGCCCTGAGGAAAATCCTCGAGGGAAAGCCTCATTGGAAAGCCTCGAGGGAAAGCTGCAGATCCCTTGATACACGCTATCGGATGTGTGACACTGGCTTCCACAGACCGGGAGGAAATTGAACGTGCATGCCCCCACTCGAGACTAGGACTGACTAACCCGGGGAGACTCCAGAAGTACCCCATGATCCATGTCAGCACTGGAGAGGAATCCTCACGTTCCGGCACCGACTCCACACAAGGTCTTAGGCCCACCATCGACCGGGAGAGGAAACCCAAGAGGCCCCCGAGCAACTCGCATGGGGACTGGCCTTTCCTGAGGCCACCAGATCGGGTCCCTGAAGTCCCCGGTCGTAAGTCGACAGCACCTGCCGGCAACTCGAGAAAATCCAGGAGGTTCTCACCCTCCAGGCGAGATGAGGCCCATTTCCGCTGTGGCGTCTCAAGGTTAATCACACATAACCTCTGGAACTTCCAAAGGGTCCTTCACACCCTCGCTGCAACTCAAGAAGTTCCCGGACATACCCGTCTTCACTCGAGAGGAAGCACGAGAGTCCCGCCCACATCCAGAGAAGCCCCGTTTCCGCCTCATAGCTCGAGAGGAGGGATCCTTTCCCTGCGTGTTCGGGAAAGAATTGGCCGGCGTTCCCGTCTCATCTCAAGAAGAGGCGCTCTCCACAGGAAAAGGCGAGAGGAACTCCAGGGTCATGCCACCATTCCCAGAGTCCCCCAATTGTCTCAGTCCATTCCAGGGAAACCTGTTTTCCCTGCACTGCCTCGACTTTCAAGCCAAGGATCAACTCACACCACGGAGCAACGTGGGACAGCCCTGTGGGAAACCCTCGAGGAAGCCTCGATGGAACGCCACAGATCCCATGATCCACTCGAAGGAAAGCGTGACACTGCTGGTAGCAGCTCGGGAGGAAAGCGCACGTGCATGCCCCCACTCGAGACGAGGACTGACTCCCCTGGGGATACTCCAGAAGTACCTCAAGATCCTTGTAAGCACTGGAGAGGAATCCTCAGGTTCCGGCATCGACTCCCCACAAGGCCTTAGGCCCCGGCATCGACGGGAGAGGAATCCGAGGGGCCCCTGAGCAACTTGCATGGGGACTGGCCTTTCCTGAGGCCACCAGAGCGGGTCCCTGAGGTCCCCGGCGTAAGTCGAGAGCACCTGGGGTAACTCGAGAAAATCAAAAGAGGTTCTCCCCTCCAGGCGAGATGAGGCCCATTTCCGCTGTGGCGTCTCAAGGTTAATCACACATAACCTCTGGAAACTTCCAAAGGGTCCTTCACACCTTTGCTGCAACTCAAGAAGTTCCCTGACATACCCGTCTCCAATCCAGAGGAAGCACGAGAGTCCAACCCAGATCCAGAAGAGCCCCGTTTCCGCCTCATAGCTCGAGAGGAGGGATCCTTCCCCGCGTAGTTGTGAAAGAATTCCCGGCTTTCCCGTCGCATCTCAAGTGGAGGCGCTCTCCACAGTTAAGGCGAGAGGAACTCCAGGGTTGTGCCACCATTTCGAGAGTCCCCCAGATATCTCCGTCCATTCCAGAGAAAACTGTTTTCCCAGCACTGGCCTCAACTTTCAAGCCGAGGGTAGACTCACACTACAGTGGCACGTGGGCAGCCCTGTGGGAAAGCCTCGTGGGAAAGCCTCTTGGGAAAGCCTCGAGGGAAAGCCACAGATCCCTTGATCCACGCTAAAGGAAGCGTGACACTGCTGCTACAGCTCGGGAGGAAAGTGCACGTGCATGCCCCCCACTCGAGACGAGGACTGACTCACCTGGGGAGACTCCAGAAGTACCCCAAGATCCATGTCAGCACAGGAGAGGAATCCTCAGTTTCCGGCACCGACTCCACACAAGGTTTTGGGCTCCAGCATCTACGGGAGAGAAATTCCGAGAGACACCCGAGCAACATTCATGTGGACTGGCCTTTCCTGAGTCCACCAGAGCGGGTCCCTGAGGTCCCTGTCGTATGACGAGAGCACCTGCCCCAACTCGAGAACGTCCAGGAGGTTCTCCCTTCCAGGCAAGATGAGGCCCATTCCAATGAGGCGTCTGGAGGCTAATCACAACTAACCTCTGGAACTTCCAAAGTGTCCGTCACACCCCTTGCTGCTACTCAAAATGTGCCTCGACATACCCGTCTCCACTCGAGAGGAAGAACGAGGTTCCCGCCCACATCCAGAGGAGCCCGTTACCGCCTCATAGCTGGAGAGGAGGGACACTTTCCCTGCGTGGTCGGGAAAGAATTCCCGACGTTCCCGTCGCATCTCAAGAGGAGGCCCTCTCCACAGTAAAGGCCAGAGGAACTCCAGGTTCGTGCCACCATTCCCAGAGTCCCCCAGATGTCTCCGTCCATTCCAGGGAAACCTGTTTTTTCCAGCACTGCCTCAACTTTCAAGCCAAGGGTCGACTCACACTACAGTGACACGTTGGACAACCCTGTGGGAAAGGCCTCTTGGGAAAGCCCTCGTGGGAAATTCTCGAGGGAAAGACTCGAGGGAAAGCCACAGATCCCTTGATCCACGCTAAAGGAAGCATGACACTGCTGTTACAGCTCGGGAGCATAGCACAACGTGGATGCCCCCACTCGAGACGAGGACTGACTCCCCTGGGGAGACTCCACAAGTACCCCAAGATCCACGTCAGCACTGGAGAGGAATCCTCAGGTTCCGGCTCCGACTCCACACAAGGTCTTAGGCCCCGGCATCGACGGGAGAGGAATCCCGAGAGGCCCCAGGGCAACTTTCATGGGGACTGGCCTTTCCTGAGGCCACCAGAACGGGTCCCTGAGGTCCCCGTCTTAGGTCCAGAGCACCTGCCGCAACTCGAGTAAATCTAGGAGGTTCTCCCCTCCAGGCGAGAAGGCCCATTTCCGCTGCGGCATCTCGAGGCTAATCACACCTAACCTCTGGAACGTCCAAAGGGTCCTTCACACCCTTGCTGCAACTCAAGAATTCCCCGACATACCCGTCTCCACTCGAGAGGAAGCACGAGAGTCCCGCCCACATCCAGAGGAGCCCCGTTTCCGCCTCCTAGCTCGAGAGGAGGGATCCTTTCCCTGCGTGGTCGGGAAAGAATTCCCGGCATTCCTGTCGCATCTCAAGAGGAGGCGCTCTCCACAAACCGCGAGAGGAACTCCATTATCGTGCCACCATTCCCAGAGTCCCCCAGATGTCTCAGTCCATTCCAGGAAACCTGTTTTCCCTGCACTGCCTCGACTTTCAAGCGCCGAGGATCGACTCACACCACCGTGGCACGTGGGACAGCCCTGTGGGAAAGCCTCGTGGGAAAGCCTCGAGGGAAAGCCACAGATCCCTTGATCTACGCGAAGGGAAGCGTGACACCCCTGCTACAGCTCGGAGGAAACGCACGTGCATGCCCCACACGAGACGAGGACTGACTCCCCTGGAGACTCCAGAAGTGCCCCAAGATCCATGTCAGCACAGAACAGGAATCCTCAAGTTCCGGCACCAATTCCACAGAAGGTTTAGGCCCCTGGCACCGACGGAGAGAGAATCCCGAGAGGCCCCGAGCAACTCGCATGGGACTGGCCTTTCCTGAGGCCACCAGAGCGGGTCCCTGAGGTCCCCGTCGTAAGTCGAGAGCACCTGCCGCAACTCGAGAAATCCAGGAGGTTCTCCCCTCCAGGCGAGATGAGGCCCATTTCCGCTGAGCTCTCGAGGGCTAATCACACCAAACCTCTGGAACTTCCAAAGGGTCCTTCACACCTTGCTGCAACTC
>NW_017194593.1:0-9265 GCF_001704415.2 Capra hircus
GGAAAGATTCCTGTCGCATCTCCAAGAGGAGCGCTCTCCACAGAAAGGCGAGAGGAACTCCAGGGTCTTGCCACCATTCCCAGAGTCCCCAGATGTCTCAGTCCATTTCAGGGGAAACCTGATTTCCCTGCACTGCCTCGAATTTCTAGCGAGGATCGACTCACACCACGATGGCACGTGGGACAGCCCTGTGGGAAAGCCTCCTGGGAAGCCTCGAGGAAAGCCACAGATCCCTTGATCCACGCGAAGGGAAGCGTGCACTGCTGCTACAGCTCGGGAGGAAAGCGCACGTTCATGCCCCCACACAAGACGACGACTAACTCCCCTGGGAGACTCCAGAAGTACCCCAAGATCCATGTCAGCACTGGAGAGGAACCTCAGTTCCGGCACCGACTCCACACAGGGTTTTAGGGCCCCGGCATCGACGAATCCCGAGAGCAAGGAGAGGAACCTTCCTGCCGGAAAGGTCCCCGGTTAAGTAAGAGTGACCCCGTAGTAAGTCAAGAGCACCTGCCGCAACTCGAGAAAATCCAGGAGGTTCTCCCCTCCAGGCGAGATGAGGCCCTTTTCCTCTGAGGCGTCTCGAGGCTAACCATACCTAACATCTGGAACTTCCAAAGGGTCCTTCACACCCTTGCTGCAACTCAAGAAGTTCCCCGACATACCTGACTCCACTCGAGAGGAAGCACGAGAATCCCGCCCACATCCAGAGGAGCCCCGTTTCCGCCTCATACCTCGAGGTCAGGTATCCTTTCCCTGCATGTTCGGGAAAGAATTCCCGGTGTTCCCGTCGCATCTCATGAGGAGGCGCTCTCCACAGGAAAGGCGGAGGAACTCCAGGGTCGTGCCACCATTCCAAGAGTCCCCCAGATATCTCAGTCTGCCGGGGTCCAGCCCCGCTGGATCCAGGGAATTCGACGGATGGACGGCGTTGTCGTGGAAAGTCTTTTTTATTTATTAATGTAAGATTAGATTAAGAAATTATAGTGTAGTAAGAAGATTAACTGGAGAAAGGACTGAATAGCTTGGTTTACGTGGAAGGCCAATAAAAATTCCAGACAAGGAATTTTCACCATCTACGTTGGCCACCAGCCCCTGCTGAATATCTAAGGGTGCCTCACCTTAAGCTCCCTTTCGTGCAGGTCTTAACAGCCAGGCAAGTAAGTAGACCTGGCGAGCTCCGCGCCCTGTGGGATTCAGCCTGAAGTTAAAGTAAAAAACAGAGAGAAGGAAAGGGAGAGAAGAAGAAGAGAGAAAAAGACACGGGGGAGCCTGAGTCCAAGAAACCAGGCCGAGAGACTAGTTCGAGAAACTGGTCGAGAAACTGGCCCATCCTTTATTGTTCATAAAGCCTTTTATACTTTTGATAAAACATGGAGTTCAATGGGTAACACAAAATTATGTAGCGTTTCGCACCCCAGACTCTTTCTGTACATCATTTTGTATACAAAAGGTCTCTGGTGATTTACATTATCTTCTGGCCAAGAGGCTTGTTAAACACTTTTTGGCTCTCTTCCTTAATGAATGTTAATTTTGTTTCCTCTGAAGTGTTTTT
Organism: Capra hircus; assembly: GCF_001704415.2. Taxonomy (NCBI): domain Eukaryota; kingdom Metazoa; phylum Chordata; class Mammalia; order Artiodactyla; family Bovidae; genus Capra; species Capra hircus. Next base: position 1,556 of record NW_017194593.1, read on the forward strand.
CTTTAATCTGCATTTCCTTAAAGCATTAAAGTTACATCTCTATAGAAACAAAGGTGCAGTGGGTTATAACAAAGAAAGGTACTTAACTCAAAGATCTAATGTTGCTAATACCAGGTCTACTACTTGTTTTTTTAATATACCAACTCTATCTAAAAATAAAGGATATGAAAATTTAGCAGCAAGCATTGACCCAAAAAATGAAACTTTTAATCAGTCCTATTATAAAGATTTTGACTCCTCGGATGCCCCTACATTCCTAGGATGCTTTAAGCTTCCTGTGCCTCCTGGGGAAAGGAGGCCTCAAACAATCACATGCCCAGCTGTACGAGTCCTGCAGGCAGGCTAGAAAGCATTCAGAGGGGTTTTTGGATTGAAACACTCTTTCAAATGCTAGAAGACTAAAGCCCTGAATTGACTTTTTCCAGAAAATGTCAGAAGAGTGGAAAAGCAGAGCAAAAAAGCCGGCAGATTTTTGTTGGGGTATGTGCGTAGGAACTTCCAGAGGGGTCCCTGAAGTCTGAACACACCATGCCTATGTCAGCTTTTCTTCCTCATGACGTTATCACGGGACGGGAGTCCTCATACTGGCTCCCAGCATCAGTCCAATTCAGAGGAACCTGTTTTCCCTGCACTGCCTCGACTTTCACGCTGAGGATCAACTCACACCACGGTGGCACGAGGGAAAGCCCTGTGAGAAAGCCTCGTGGGAAAGCCTCCAGGGAAAGCCACAGATCCCTTGATCCACACGACGGGAAGCGTGACCCTGCTGCTACAGCTCGGGAGGAAAGCACACGTGCGTGCCCTCACTTGAGAGGAGGATTGACTCTCCAGGGAGACTCCAGAAGAGCCCCAATATCCATGTCAGCACTGCAGAGGAAACCTCAGGTTCTGGCCCCGAATCCACACAAGTTGTTCGGCCCGGGCATCAACAGGAGAGTTATCAAGAGAAGCCCCCAGCATCTGGAATGGGGACTGGCCTTTGATGAAGCCACCAGAGCGGGTCCCTGAGGTCCCCGTCGTAAGTCGGGAGCACCTGCCGCAACTCGAGAAAATCCAGGAGGTTCTCCCCTCCAGGCGAGATGAGGCCCATTTCCAATGAGGATGTCTCGAGGCTAATTACATCTAATCTCTGGAACTTCCAAAGGGTCCTTCACACCCTTGCTGGCAACTCAAGAAGTTCCCCGAAATTCCCATCTCCACTCGAGAGACACGGGGCCTCATCCAGAGTGGTTTCTCTCGAGTGGAGAGGGAATTCGCGGACTTCTTGAGTTTGCAGCCAAGGTGGAGGCCTTGGAAGTTCCAGAGATTAGATGTAATTAGCCTCGAGACTCCTCATTGGAAATGGGCCTCATCTCGCCTGGAGGGGAGAACCTCCTGGATTTTCTCGAGTTGCGGCAGGTGCTCCCGACTTACGACGGGGACGTCAGGGACCCGCTCTGGTGGCTTCATCAAAGGTCCAGTCCCCATTCCAGATGCTGGGGGGCTTCTCTTGATAACTCTCCTGTTGATGCCCGGGCCGAACAACTTGTGTGGATTCGGGGCCAGAACCTGAGGTTTCCTCTGCAGTGCTGACATGGATATTGGGGCTCTTCTGGAGTCTCCACCTGGAGAGTCAATCCTCCTCTCAAGTGAGGGCACGCACGTGTGCTTTCCTCCCGAGCTGTAGCAGCAGGGTCACGCTTCCCGTCGTGTGGATCAAGGGATCTGTGGCTTTCCCTGGAGGCTTTCCCACGAGGCTTTCTCACAGGGCTTTCCCTCGTGCCACCGTGGTGTGAGTTGATCCTCAGCGTGAAAGTCGAGGCAGTGCAGGGAAAACAGGTTCCTCTGGATTGGACTGATGCTGGGAGCCAGTATGAGGACTCCCGTCCGTGATAACGTCATGAGGAAGAAAAGTGACATAGGCATGGTGTGTTCAGACTTCAGGGACCCCTCTGGAAGTTCCTACGCACATACCCCAACAAAAATCTGCCGGCTTTTTTGCTCTGCTTTTCCACTCTTCTGACATTTTCTGGAAAAAGTCAATTCAGGGCTTTAGTCTTCAGCATTTGAAAGAGTGTTTCAATCCAAAAACCCCTCTGAATGCTTTCTAGCCTGCCTGCAGGACTCGTACAGCTGGGCATGTGATTGTTTGAGGCCTCCTTTCCCAGGAGGCACAGGAAGCTTAAAGCATCCTAGGAATGTAGGGGCATCCGAGGAGTCAAAATCTTTATAATAGGACTGATTAAAAGTTTCATTTTTTGGGTCAATGCTTGCTGCTAAATTTTCATATCCTTTATTTTTAGATAGAGTTGGTATATTAAAAAAACAAGTAGTAGACCTGGTATTAGCGAACATTAGATCTTTGAGTTAAGTACTTTCTTTGTTATAACCCACTGCACCTTTGTTCTATAGAGATGTAACTTTAATGCTTTAAGGAAATGCAGATTAAAGAAAAACACTTCAGAGGAAACAAAATTAACATTCATTAAGGAAGAGAGCCAAAAAGTGTTTAACAAGCCTCTTGGCCAGAAGATAATGTAAATCACCAGAGACCTTTTGTATACAAAATGATGTACAGAAAGAGTCTGGGGTGCAAACGCTACATAATTTTGTGTTACCCATTGAACTCCATGTTTTATCAAAAGTATAAAAGGCTTTATGAACAATAAAGGATGGGGCCAGTTTCTCGGACCAGTTTCTCGAACTAGTCTCTCGCTGGTTTCTTGGACTCAGGCTCCCCCCGTGTCTTTTTCTCTCTTTCTTCTTCTCTCCCTTTCCTTCTCTCTGTTTTTACTTTAACTTCAGGCTGAATCTCCACCAGGGGCGCGGAGGCTCGCCAGGTCTACTTACTTGCCTGGCTGTTAAGACCTGCATGAAAGGGAGCTTAAGGTGGCACCCTTAGATATTCAAGCAGGGGCTGGTGCCCAACGTAGATGGTGAAAATTCTTGTCTGGAATTTTATTGGCCTTCCACGTAAACCAGCTATTCAGCTTTTCTCCAGTTAATCTTCTTACTACACTATAATTTCTTAATCTAATCTTACATTAATAATAAAAAAAAAAAGACTTTCCACGACAACGCCGTCCATCCGTCGAATTCCCTGGATCCAGCGGGGCTGGACCCCGGCAGACTGAGATATCTGGGGGACTCTTGGAATGGTGGCACGACCCTGGAGTTCCTCCGCCTTTCCTGTGGAGAGCGCCTCCTCATGAGATGCGACGGAACACCGGGAATTCTTTCCCGAACATGCAGGGAAAGGATACCTGACCTCGAGGTATGAGGCGGAAACGGGGCTCCTCTGGATGGGCGGGATTCTCGTGCTTCCTCTCGAGTGGAGTCAGGTATGTCGGGAACTTCTTGAGTTGCAGCAAGGGTGTGAAGGACCCTTTGGAAGTTCCAGATGTTAGGTATGGTTAGCCTCGAGACGCCTCAGAGGAAAAGGGCCTCACCTGGAGAAGATCGACATGACTTACTACGGGGACCTCATATTGCTAGAAGAGTTGCAGCCCTTTGGAAGTTCCTTAGCCTGAGACGAAAATGGGCCTCATCTCGCCTGGAGGGGAGAACCTCCTGGATTTTCTCGAGTTGCGGCAGGTGCTCTGACTTCTCAGGGACCCGCTCTGGTGCCTCAGGAAAGGCCAGTCCCCATGCGAGTTGCTCGGGGCCTCTCGGGATTCCTCCCGTCGATGCCGGGGCCTAAGACCCTGTGTGGAGTCGGTGCCGGAACCTGAGGATTCCTCTCCAGTGCTGACATGGATCTTGGGGTACTTCTGGAGTCTCCCCAGGGTTAGTCGTCGTCTTGTGTGGGGGCATGAACGTGCGCTTTCCTCCCGAGCTGTAGCAGCAGTGTCAACGCTTCCCTTCGCATGGATCAAGGATCTGTGGCTTTCCCTCGGCTTTCCCGAGGCTTTCCCACAGGGCTGTTTCACGTGCCATCGTGGTGTGAGTCGATCCTCGGCTAGAAATTCGAGGCAGTGCAGGGAAATCAGGTTTCCCTGAAATGGACTGAGACATCTGGGGACTCTGGGAATGGTGGCACGACCCTGGAGTTCCTCTCGCCTTTCCTGTGGAGAGCGCCTCCTCTTGAGATGCGCCAGAACGCCAGGAATTCTTTCCTGTCTACGCAGGGAAAGGATCCCTCCTCTCGAGCTAGGAGGCGGAAACGGGGCTCCTCTGGATGTGGGCGGGTCTCTGGGCTTCCTCTCGTGTGGAGACGGGTATGTCGGTGAACTTCTTGAGTTGCAGCAAGGGTGTGATGGACCCTTTGGAAGTTCCAGAGGTTAGGTGTGATTAGACTCGAGACGCCTCAGCGGAAATGGGCCTCATCTCGCCTGCAGGGGAGAACCTCCTGGATTTTCTCGAGTTTCAGCAGGTGCTCTCCAGTTACGACCGGGACTTATGTAACCCGCTCTGGTCCACTCAGGAAATGCCAGTCGACTTGCGAGTTGCTAAGGGCCTCTCGGGATTCCTCTCCGGTCGATGACGGGGCCTAAGACCTTGTTTGGAGTCGGTGCCCGAACCTGAGGTTTCCTCTCCAGTGCTAACATGGATCTTGGGGTACTACTGGAGTCTCCACAGGGGAGTCATCTTCGTCTCCAATGGGGGCATGCACGTGCGCTTTTCTCCGAGCATTAGGAGCAGAGTCAATTTTCCCGTTGGGTTGATCAAGGGTTTCTTGTTTTCCCTCGAGGCTTTCCACGAGGCTTTCCCACAGGGCTGTCCCACTGCCACCATCGTGTGTGTCGGTCCTCCGCGTGAACGTCGAGGCAGTGCAGGGTAAACAAGTTCCTCTGGAAAGGACTGAGACATCTGGGGGACTCTTGGAATGGTGGAACGACCCTGGAGTTCCTCTCACCTTTCTTGTGGAGCGTGCCTCCTCTTGAGATGCGACAGGTACGACAGGAATTCTTTCCCGGCCAATCAGGGAAAGGATCCCTCACATTGAGCTAGGAGGGGGAATTGGGGCTCCTCTGGATGTGGGTGGTACCCTGGTGATTCCTATGGAGTGGCGACGGGTCTCTCGTGGAACTTCTTGAGTTGCAGCTATGGTGTGAAGGACCCTTTGGAAGTTCCAGAGGTTAGGTGTGATTAGCCTCGAGACGTCTCAGTGGAAATGGGCTTCATCTCGCCTGAAGGGGAGAATCTCCTTCATTTTCTCGAGTTGTGGCAGGTGCTCTCGACTTACGACGGGGACCTCAGGGACCCGTTCTGTTGGCCTTAGGAAAGACCAGTTCCCATGTGAGTTGCTAGAGGGCCTCTCGGGATTCCTCACCGGTAGATGCCGGGGCCCAAGACCTTGTGTGGAGTGGGGGCCAGAACCTGAGTATTCCTCTCCAGTGCTGACATGTTTTTGGGATACTTCTGAAGTCTCCCAAGGGGAATCAGTCCTCGTCTCGAGTGGGGGCACATGCCCGGCCACATGCGAGCTGTAGCAGCAGTGTCATGCTTCCCGTCGCGTGGATCAATGGATCTGTGGCTTTTCCTCTAGGCTTTTCCTAGAGGCTTTCCCACGAGGCTTTCCCACAGGGCTGTCCCCCGTGCCACCGTGGTGTGAGGCGATCCTCGGCATGAAAGTTTAGGCACTCTGTAAAAACAAGATCCTCTGGAATGGACTGAGACATCTGGGGACGCTTGAAATGGTGGCACGACCATGGAGTTCCTCTCTCCCTTCCTGTGGAGAGCGCCTCCACCTGAGATGCGACGGGAATGCCGGAAGTTCTTTCCCGACCAAGCAGGGAAAGGATCCCTCATCTCTAGCTAGGAGGATGAAACGGGCTACTCTGGATGTGGGCAGGACCCTCGTGTTTCCTCTCGAGTGGAGATGGGAATGTCGGGGAACTTCTTGAGTTGCAGCAAGGTGTGAAGGACCCTTTGGAAGTTCCAGAGATTAGATGTAATTAGCCTCGAGACACCTCATTGGAAATGGGCCTCATCTCGCCTGGAGGGGAGAACCTCCTGGATTTTCTCGAGTTGCGGCAGGTGCTCCCGACTTACGACGGGGACGTCAGGGACCCGCTCTGGTGGCTTCATCAAAGGCCAGTCCCCATGCCAGATGCTGGGGGGCTTCTCTTGATAACTCTCCTGTTGATGCCCGGGCCGAACAACTTGTGTGGTTCGGGGCCGGAACCTGAGGTTTCCTCTGCAGTGCTGACATGGATATTGGGGTTCTTCTGGAGTCTCCCCTGGAGAGTCAATCCTCCTCTCAAGTGAGGCACGCACGTGTGCTTTCCTCCCGAGCTGTAGCAGCAGGGTCACGCTTCCCGTCGTGTGGATCAAGGATCTGTGGCTTTCCCTGGAGGCTTTCCACGAGGCTTTCTCACAGGGCTTTCCCTCGTGCCACCGTGGTGTGAGTTGATCCTCAGCGTGAAAGTCGAGGCAGTGCAGGGAAAACAGGTTCCTCTGGATTGGACTGATGCTGGGAGCCAGTATGAGGACTCCCGCCCGTGATAACGTCATGAGGAAGAAAACTGACATAGGCATGGTGTGTTCAGACTTCAGGACCCCTCTGGAAGTTCCTACGCACATACCCCAACAAAAATCTGCCGGCTTTTTTGCTCTGCTTTTCCACTCTTCTGACATTTTCTGGAAAAAGTCAATTCAGGGCTTTAGTCTTCAGCATTTGAAAGAGTGTTTCAATCCAAAAACCCCTCTGAATGCTTCTAGCCTGCCTGCAGGACTCGTACAGCTGGCATGTGATTGTTTGAGGCCTCCTTTCCCCAGGAGGCACAGGAAGCTTAAAGCATCCTAGGAATGTAGGGGCATCCGAGAGTCAAAATCTTTATAATAGGACTGATTAAAAGTTTCATTTTTTGGGTCAATGCTTGCTGCTAAATTTTCATATCCTTTATTTTTAGATAGAGTTGGTATATTAAAAAACAAGTAGTAGACCTGGTATTAGGCAACATTAGATCTTTGAGTTAAGTACCTTCTTTGTTATAACCCACTGCACCTTTGTTTTATAGAGATGTAACTTTAATGCTTTAAGGAAATGCAGATTAAAGAAAAACACTTCAGAGGAAACAAAATTAACATTCATTAAGGAAGAGAGCCAAAAAGTGTTTAACAAGCCTCTTGGCCAGAAGATAATGTAAATCACCAGAGACCTTTTGTATACAAAATGATGTACAGAAAGAGTCTGGGGTGCAAACGCTACATAATTTTGTGTTACCCATTGAACTCCATGTTTTATCAAAAGTATAAAAGGCTTTATGAACAATAAAGGATGGGGGCCAGTTTCTCGGACCAGTTTCTCGAACTAGTCTCTCGGCCTGGTTTCTTGGACTCAGGCTCCCCCGTGTCTTTTTCTCTCTTTCTTCTTCTCTCCCTTTCCTTCTCTCTGCTTTTACTTTAACTTCAGGCTGAATCTCCACCAGGGGCGCGGAGGCTCGCCAGGTCTACTTACTTGCCTGGCTGTTAAGACCTGCACGAAAGGAGCTTAAGGTAGATATTCAAGCAGGCTGGTGGCCCAACGTAGATGGTGAAAATTCTTGTCTGGAATTTTATTGGCCTTCCACGTAAACCAAATATTCAGCCCTTTTCCTCCAGTTAATCTTCTTACTACACTATAATTTCTTAATCTAATCTTACATTTAAATAAAAAAAAAAGACTTTCCACGACAACGCCGTCCATCCGTCGAATTCCCTGGATCCAGCGGGCTGGACCCCGCAGACTGAGATATCTGGGGACTCTTGGAATGGTGGCATGACCCTGGAGTTCCTCGCCTTTCCTGT
>NW_017194594.1:0-9265 GCF_001704415.2 Capra hircus
GGGTACTTCTGGAGTCTCCCCAGGGGAGTCAGTCTTCGTCTCAAGTGGGGGGCATGCACGTGCGCTTTCCTCCCGAGCTGTAGCAGCAGTGTCGCGCTTCCCTTCGCGGTGGATCAAGGGATCTGTGGCTTTCCCTCGAGGCTTCCCAACGAGGCTTTCCCACAGGGCAGTCCCACGTGCCACCGTGGTGTGAGTCGACCTCGACTTGAAAGTCGACGCAGGCAGGGAAAATAGGTTTCCTGGAATCGACAGAGACATCTGGGGACTCTGGGAATGGTGGCATGACCCTGGAGTTCCTCTCGCCTTTCCTGTGGTGAGCGCCTCCTCTTGAGATGCGACGGGAACGCGGGAATTCTTTCCGACCACGCAGGGAAATGATCCCTCCTCTCGAGCTAGGAGGCGGAAACGGGGCTCCTCTGGATGTGGGGCGGACTCTCATGCTTCGTCTCGAGTGGAGACGGGTATGTCGGGCAACTTCTTGAGTTGCGGCAAGGGTGTGAAGGACCCGTTGGAAGTTCCAGAGGTTAGGTGTGACTAGCCTCGAGACGCCTCAGCGGAAATGGGCCTCATCTCGCCTGGAGGGGAGAACCTCCTGGATTTTCTCGAGTTGCGGCAGGTGCTCTCGACTTACGACGGGGACCTCAGGGACCCGCTCTGGTGGCCTCAGGAAAGGCCAGTCCCCATGCGAGTTGCTCGGGGCCTCGGGATTCCTCTCCCATCGATGCTGGGCCTAAGACCTTGTGTGGAGTCAGTTCCGGAACCTGAGGATTCCTCTCCAGTGCTGACATGGATCTTGCGGTACTTCTGGAGTCTCCCCAGGGAAGTCAGTCCTCTACTCGAGTGGGGCATCCACGTGCGCTTTCACCCGAGCTGTAGCAGCGGTGTCCCGCTTTCCTTCGCGTGCATCAAGGGATCCGTGGCTTTCCATTGAGGCTTTCCCACGAGGCTTTCCCACGAGGCTTTCTGCCGGGGTCCAGCCCGGGTGGATCCAGGGAATTCGAAGGGTGGACGGCGTTGGCGTGGAAAGACTTGTTTGTTTATTAATGTAAGATTAGATTAAGAAACTATAGTGTAATAAGAAGATTAAGTGGAGGAAGAGGGCTGAATAGCTTGGTTTACGCGGAAGGCCAATAAAATTCCAGACAAGGAATCTGCACCATCTACGTTGGGCCACCGGCGCCCGCTTGAATATCTAAGGGTGCCTCGCCTTAAGCTCCCTTTCGTGCGGGTCTTAACAGCCGGGGCAAGTAAGTAGACCTGGCGAGCCTCTGCGCCCAGATGGAGATTCAGCCTGAAGTTAAAGTAAGAGCAGAGAGAGGGAAGGGGAGAGAAGAGGAGAGAGAGAGACATGGGGGAGCCAGAGTCCAAGAAACCAGGCCGAGAGACTAGTTCGAGAAACTGGTCCGATCCTTTATTGTTCAGAAGGCCTTTTATACTTTTGATAAAACATGGAGATCAACGGGTAACACAGAATTATGTAGCGTTCGCAGCCAGACTCTTTCTATACATCATTTTGTATACAAAAAGGTCTCAGGTGATTTACATTATCTTCTGGCCAAGAAGCTTGTTAACACTTTTTAGCTCTCTTCCTTAATGAATGTTGATTTTGTTTCCCCCGAAGTGTTTTTCTTTAATTTGCATCTCCTTAAAGCATTAAAGTTACATCTCTATAGAACAAAGGTGCAGTGGGATATAACAAAGAAGGTACTTAACTCAAAGATCTAATGTTGCTAATACCAGGTCTACTACTTGTTTTTCTATATACCAACTATATCTAAAAATAAAGGATATGAAAATTTGGCAGCAAGCATTGACTCAACAAATGAAACTTTTAATCAGTCCTATTCTAAAGATTTTGACTCTTCGGAAGCCCCTACATTCCTAGGATGTTTTAAGCTTCCTGTGCCTCCTGCGGTCAGGAGGCCTCAAACAATCACACTCGCAGAGTCCTGCAGGCAGCTAGAAAGCCATCGGAGGGTTTTTAGATTGAAACACTCTTTCAAATGCAGAAGACTGAAACCCTGAATTGACTTTTTCCAGAAAATGTCAGAAGAGTGGAAAAGCAGAGCACAAAAGCCGGCAGATTTTTGTTGGGGTACATGCTTAGGAATTTCCAGAGGGGTCCCTGAAGTCTGAGCACGCCTTGCGTATGTCAGCTTCCTTCCTCATGACCTTGTCACGGCGGGATTCCTCACTCTGGCTCCCGGCATCTCACCCTTTTTAATTTTAAATAATTGATTATTTATGTTTTAAAATCAGTGTGCAGTTCGGTCTCGAGATTCCGAATGCTCTGCCGAAGAATCTAGACAATATAGGGAAGTATGATTATGAGGAGCAAGATTATAGACAGTAGACAGAACAGTCTTCAGAAATGAAGTTAGAGAAAGTGTGGGAAAAGTCATTGGCTTCTCCTGCGGTGGTAAAATCTAATCGGAGTGTTCCAAGGTCTGAATCTGATTATGAAGTTTCCCTAAGTCTAAACTAATATCTGAGCTGTTCCAAAATACCTAAACCTTTTTTTAACATATTGGGCATTTACACTTGTTGAGTCAATGATTGCTGTTGTAGTAACAATAACAGTTGTTGTAACACAGCAAGAACATAATTATCATATCAATAAGTTGTTACAGTTATAGGACATCTTTAAAACCACAGAAGAGCAGACATTACTTTGAGGAGTTAAACAAGATGAAAACATCCATGGTTCACAAGTCGCTACATTAGGTACATTAAGTTTTCTGGAATCATTGGTGAAAAGAAGAACATAAGGAGAGGATAGACAAGCCAAATAGAGTAAATAGAGTCATTTTCTGGTTGGAGTTTGTGCTGCAGCAGCTGTTAGTCCTGCCGGGATCTGATGTTTCTTTTGCCTCTTTTCCGGTAGGAGCAGCGGCCTTCACCCCGCCCTCTGACACTGGCGCTGTTATGGGGCTGCGAGTGCGGTGCACTGGGTTCCGTCAGTCAGGCTGGCCCCGCCCGCAGCTTTTGGTGCGCGGCTGTTTCCCGCGGTGGTGGTGGCAGAGAAGTTCCCTTTTTCTTTTGTGGCGAATCAGTCTGTCCGGGATCCAAGTTGACGAATCTGCACCCTGTGGAAAAAAATATAAACACTTCCTCGACCCGCAGTAAATTTTGGGTCGGGATCTTTTTGTTATCTGGAGGAGATCTTTTTGCTTTACTAATGGCTTTTTATTTTACTGTTTCAAACGAATCAGCATTTAACTTATTACAAAGAGAACATGTTGTAAAATCTGATGGGGAAAACTATACTTAATTTCTCTCTTTTTAATTTTTGAATTAACAAAGCACGTGAGGGTAAATGATGCAAGATCTGATCACAAGAATTTCCTATAGCAATCTGCCAATCATCAAACATTTGAAAAGCATCAAGTTGTTCTCTGTTATATGGAAGTACAATTTTTGATGGTTCTTTATTAAACAATTTAATAAATCAGTATATTTGAATTAATCTTTTTAATTAACATGTCAGTAATTTTTCCTTAGGCAGAGGCCACTGTTCCACCCACACCGGATCTTGAAATTTTCATGTAATGGGGTAGGCAGCAAAAACAATGGCCTTCATTATAAATTTGGATATCCCAATCCAGTATATAGCTTGCGAGGAGTTGGGCAAATTAGCTCAATTATTCTTGTCTGTTGTTTACCCAATCCTTTTGATGGATCATAGCCGATCTGCAGCATCTGAGAGGTCACTTTATCATCAGGGCTAAAAAGTAACACTCCCATTTGAGATAGCATGTCCCTCCCCCACAGGGTAAGGGGGAGTGAAGGGACTACATACGGTTGGAAAGTTCCACGGGTGTCCTCAAATTGCCAATCTAAAATTTTGCACTTTTGGCTACTGTGGGGGCTCTTCCTATCCCCACCAAGTTATTTTCAGTAGTATGTGTGGGCCAGGAGGTGGGCCAGGAGCTAGGCCAGTCTTTTCCTGAAATGCAAGAAACGTCTGCTCCTGTGTCTAATAACCCACAATAGACTTGCCATTAATCAGAATAGTTTTCATAGGCCGTTTCTGAGTAATTTTTGTTATCCAAAAAACCATATCACTAGACCCAAATATAAGAAGCAAGAAAGAGGTGTTACACAATATCTTTATAAGCTTTTCTAATGATCTTTTTATAACCCAAATCTGGTCTATAGCCTTTTAGATGACAAGTAACCATTTAATCTTAGCTTGAAACTTCCAGCAACGGGGAGCTCACTATTCACCAAGGTTTTAAACTCTCTCTCACTCTTACTCTATAGCATTTTTATCCTGCATACCACTTTTTCTAACTCCTTTTCAGTAGTATATGTTGGCCAGGAGCTGCGCTAGTCTCTCAGCAATGTAAGAAACGTCTTGTCTATTGTCTAACAGCCATGACATTTATATCTTTGAATTAAAAAATCTTTTAAAGGCCTAGAAGCTGCAATTTTTTGCACCCAAAAAGCTAGATCTAGATCCTCTGGGGCTTTTTTTGTCTGGTTTTTTCTGTTTTGGTAATAAGGTAAAAGCAAAAGCTGTGCTATTATTTTTTTTTTAATTTTTATTAATTGCACAGTTTTAGCAGGTGGCGAGATCAAAACTTCAGTTTTTTCAGTATAATCAGAATTTACTACACAAGACACTACCGAAATTTCTTGAAAAGAAAGCAAGCTATGCCCCAGTACAAGTCTTACAATGTCCTCAGGCAGGGACTAGCCACTCTCATTGGAATCTGAGTCACTGGCACATCAGGGGTTAATATTATTGAAGTGGTGGAACTGAGGTCTAGGCCTGAGCTACCTGGGGTTGTTTGGTACGGGTTGTTGTGTCTGTTTAGCAGGACATTTTGGCAAAACATGTTCTATTTGGCCTCAAGAGAAACATTTTGCATTTGTAAAGTCCTTTTTATTACGAATATTTTTTTTTTCTGTTTTTCTTCCTTTTTCTTTTTTTTTTTTGTTGGGTGAGGCCCCTCCTGAGGGGATTTTATGCAAGGAGCAAGCTCTGTTTTAAAAGCTCTTTTGCTCAAAATATTGTCACTATCGTTTTCAAACTTAAGCAATGTTCTGGGAGGCTTTGGATATAAAGTGGGGAGTTCTTAAGCCCTGGGGAGGCGCAAGCAGAGGTTGCAGTGGTCGCCTTAAATAAGATAACTTTTTTAAAGGTTTGGTTTGTGTAGAGGGGGAGGGGGCTCTCCAGGGCGCTCGGCCGCTGCGTCCTGTAAGCACCCTCCTTCCTCGGGAGGAAGAGGAGTCTCTCTCCTTTTGTTTGCCAATGGCAGAAATACGATCTGCATAGAAGGTGGAGACCCACTACCATTTACCGCTATAGCCTCTCCCATAGGCTATCTAACAGCCTCATGACAGGGGTCCAGAACATTTGTAATCATATTTTACAGAGCAAAAGCATTTACAGGCCCATGCAAAGTATAGTAAGTTTTTAGCTGTTTTCCTACTCTCTCCCAGGTGTCTAAGTTAACAGTGCCTTCTTCTGGAAACCAGGGACACTGTTCTTGTACAAAGGAAAAAAATGAATGAATATTGGAATTTTTAACTTTAATTCCTCGTTTAGTTAGTAACTGCAAGATTACTCCTATAAAAAGCTGTCTTTCTTTTGATTCACTGTTACCCATGTCAGAAAATTAAGTCTTATAGAAAAGTCTACCTCAACAAAAGGTTTTACCTCTGGCGAGGGGGGTTTTGTTTTTAACCCTAGGATAGCAGGTTTCTTTTCAACCTCTAGAGCACCAGGTTTCTCTTAAACCCTTGAACACTTCCCACTCTTCCTCACCCTGTCTATCCTACAGGGGGGTCCGCGGCACCCTGAGTGGGGGTCCTAGCCGTCCGAACACTCAACACTGGGGGAGTACCCGAAAGTACTCCGGGGGAGTGATTAAGTCACTCCGGGGGGAGCAACAGAGAGTGCTCCGGGGGAGCAACGGAGAGGGCTCCGGGGGAGCAGCAGAGAGTGCTCCGGGGGGAGCTTTTGCTCCGAGGAACCTACCTTCGAATAGCCTGTTCCGGGCGCACTTGCCGGGGTCCTGGCCCGGTGGATCCAGGGAATTCGAAGGGTGGACGGCGTTGGCGTGGAAAGACTTGTTTGTTTATTAATGTAAGATTAGATTAAGAAACTATAGTGTAATAAGAAGATTAAGTGGAGGAAGAGGGCTGAATAGCTTGGTTTACGCGGAAGGCAATAAAATTCCAGACAAGGAATCTGCACCATCTACGTTGGGCCACCGGCGCCCGCTTGAATATCTAAGGGTGCCTCGCCTTAAGCTCCCTTTCGTGCGGGTCTTAACAGCCGGGGCAAGTAAGTAGACCTGGCGAGCCTCTGCGCCCCAGATGGAGATTCAGCCTGAAGTTAAAGTAAAGAGCAGAGAGAGGGAAGGGGAGAGAAGAGGAGAGAGAGAGACATGGGGGGAGCCAGAGTCCCAAGAAACCAGGCCGAGAGACTAGTTCGAGAAACTGGTCCGATCCTTTATTGTTCAGAAGGCCTTTTATACTTTTGATAAAACATGGAGATCAACGGGTAACACAGAATTATGTAGCGTTCGCAGCCCAGACTCTTTCTATACATCATTTTGTATACAAAAGGTCTCAGGTGATTTACATTATCTTCTGGCCAAGAAGCTTGTTAACACTTTTTAGCTCTCTTCCTTAATGAATGTTGATTTTGTTTCCCCCGAAGTGTTTTTCTTTAATTTTTGCATCTCCTTAAAGCATTAAAGTTACATCTCTATAGAACAAAGGTGCAGTGGGATATAACAAAGAAGGTACTTAACTCAAAGATCTAATGTTGCTAATACCAGGTCTACTACTTGTTTTTCTATATACCAACTATATCTAAAAATAAAGGATATGAAAATTTGGCAGCAAGCATTGACTCAACAAATGAAACTTTTAATCAGTCCTATTCTAAAGATTTTGACTCTTCGGAAGCCCCTACATTCCTAGGATGTTTTAAGCTTCCTGTGCCTCCTGCAGTCAGGAGGCCTCAAACAATCACACTCGCAGAGTCCTGCAGGCAGGTTAGAAAGCCATCGGAGGGGTTTTTAGATTGAAACACTCTTTCAAATGCAGAAGACTGAAACCCTGAATTGACTTTTTCCAGAAAATGTCAGAAGAGTGGAAAAGCAGAGCACAAAGCGGGCAGATTTTTGTTGGGGTACATGCTTAGGAATTTCCAGAGGGGTCCCTGAAGTCTGAGCACGCCTTGCGAATGTCAGCTTCCTTCCTCATGACCTTGTCAGATTCCTCACACTGGCTCCCGGCAGCTTTCCCACAGGGCTGTCCCACGTGCCACCGTGGTGTGAGTTGATCTCGGCTTGAAAGTCGAGGCAGTGCAGGGAAAACAGGTTTCCTGGAATGGACTGAGAAATCTGGGGACTCTGGGAATGGGGGAACGACCCTGGAGTTCCTCTCGCCTTTCCTGTGAGAGAGTGCCTCTCTTGAGATTCAACGGGAACGCTGGAATTTCTTTCCCGACCACGCAGGGAAAGGATCCCTCCTCTCGAGCTAGGAGGCGGAAACGGGCTCTCTGGATGTGGGCGGAACTCTCGTGCTTCCTCTCGAGTGGAGACGGGTATGTCGGGAAACTTCTTGAGTTGCAGCAAGGGTGTGAAGGACCCGTTGGAAGTTCCAGAGTTAGGTGTGATTAGCCTCGAGACGCCTCAGCGCAAATGGACCTCATCTTGCCTGGAGGGGAGAACCTCCTGGATTTTCTCGAGTTGCGGCAGGTGCTCTCGACTTACGACGGGAACACAGGGACCCCTCTGTGTGGCCTCAGGAAAGGCCAGTCCCCATGCGAGTTGCACGGGGCCTCTAGGGTTCCTCCCCGTCGATGCCGGGGCCTAAGACCTTGTGTGGAGTCGGTGCCGGAACCTGAGGATTCCTCTCCAGTGCTGACATGGATCTTGGGGTACTTCTGGAGTCTCCCCAGGGGAGTCAGTCCTCTCTAAGTGGTGGCATGCACGTGCTTTCCTCCCGAGCTGTAGCAGCAGTGTCACGCTTCCCTTCGCGTGGATCAAGGGATCTGTGGCTTTCCCTCCAGGCTTTCCCAGGAGGCTTTTCCACGATGCTTTCCACAGGGCTGTCCCACGTGCCACCGTGGTGTGAGTCGATCCTCGGCTTGAAAGTCGAGGCAGTGCAGGGAAAACAGGTTTCCCTGGAATGGACTGAGAAATCTGGGGGACTCTGGGAATGGGGGAACGACCCTGGAGTCCTCTCGCCTTTCCTGTGGAGAGTGCCTCCTCTTGAGATGCAACGGGAACGCCAGAAATTCTTTCCCGAACACGCAGGGAAAGGATCCTCCTCTCGAGCTAGGAAGCTGAAACGGGCTCCTCTGGATGTGGGCGGGACTCTCGTGCTTCCTCTCGACTGGAGACGGTATGTCGGGAACTTCTTGAGTTGCAGCAAGGGTGTGAAGTACCCTATGGAAGTTCCAGAGGTTAGGTGTGATTAGCCTCCAGACGCCTCAGCGGAAAATGGGCCTCATCTCGCCTGGAGGGAGAACCTCTTGGATTTTCTCGAGTTGTGGCAGGTGCTCTCGACTTACGACGGGGATCTCAGGGACCCGCTCTGGTGGCATATCGAAAGGACGTCCCCATGCGAGTTACTCGGGGGCCTCTAGGGATTCCTCTCCGTCGATGCCGGGCATAAAACCTTGTGTGGAGTACGGTGGCGGAACCGGAGGATTCCTCCCAGTGCTGACATGGATCTTGGGGTACTTCTGGAGTCTCCCCAGGGGAGACAGTCCTCGTCTCGAATGGGGGCATGAACGTGCGCTTTCCTCCCGAGCTTTAGCAACAGTGTCGCGCTTCCCTTCGCGATATCAAGTGATCTGTGGCTTTCCACGAGGCTTTCCCACAGGGCTGTCCACGTGCCACCGTGGTGTGAGTCGATCCTCGGCTTGAAAGTCGAGGCAGTGCAGGGAAAAACAGGTTTCCCTGGAATGGACTGAGACATCTGGGGCTCTGGGAATGGTGAAACGACCCTGGAGTTCCTCTCGCCTTTCCTGTGGAGAGCGCCTCCTCTTGAGATGCTACGGGAACGCGGGAATTCTTCCCGACCACGCAGGGAAAGTATCCCTCCTCTCTAGCTAGGAGGCGGAAACGGGTCTCCTCTGGATGTGGGCGGACTTCTTGCCTTCCTCGAGTGGAGACGAATATGTTGGCGAACTTCTTGAGTTGCAGCAAGGGTGTGAATGACCCTTTGGAAGTTCCAGAGTTTAGGTGTGATTAGCCTCGAGACCCCTCAGCGGAAATGGGCCTCATCTCCAGCA
>NW_017194595.1:0-9264 GCF_001704415.2 Capra hircus
CAAATCCCTGAGATGTGATCCGACACAGGGACCGAGGGCAAACGTACGCTTGAGGTGCTGGAGGAGCCGGACGAAGCCATGGTGGGAGAGGCACACGGGCACGCTGCAGACTGCTGGCCGAGTGGGCGGGGACCCAGCAGCTTAGGACTCTGGAGAACGGGAGGCGTCTCGCCACCATTGACGTCAATAGGGTTTGGGTGGGTAGATGGAGGGGCCGCCCCTGGCCTCTTTCCAAGCAGAGACCCTGGACGGAGTCCCGTGGAGCGAGTGGGCTTTTCCCGGGCACGGCTGAGCCTGGACGCTCCAAGATCCCGTTGGGGTGGCGGGCAGTTCGCGCGCTTTGGTTTGTGGCCCTCCTCGCAGCGGGGGTGGGATCAACCCCGGGTGGATCAATCAGGGGCCCTCAGCAGTGCAAGGGAGCTCACCGCCCAGGAAACGCCCCTAGGTCCCTTTGAATTGGCCACCAACGCCCCTTTCCCAGCCTGCCTTGCTCTGGATTTCCGCCTTTTCACATTCCACAGGTCCCTGGGCCTCGACTGTCCCCCGCTGGCTCCTTCGAGGCATTCCGGGACACCAGACGCTCTCTCCAGCGCCTCCACCTAGATCCCTCGCTGTCCTCGCCTCCGTTTCCCCCATGCCCCTCCCCAACTCCTCCGTGGGCTCTTGGCGTCCTTTCCCTACAGCAGTCACAGAGTGCCACCCCCGAGGGCTTTGAGTTGCCTGGAGCCCAAGGCTCCGGCCAGAGACCTGAGGGGCCAGCGTCCTGGACTGGCAGCTAATGCCATTTGGGGCTTTTCTCACGTGGAGCCTGAGGCCCGCACCTCCGCGGGCAACCCCCCAGCGCGAGTGACCTGGAGATACCCGTCCAAGGGGACAGTGTACCCCCTACTGTGGGGAAGGAGGTTCTTGTTTTCTCTGCACTGGTTCGACTTTCATGTCGAGGATCGACTCACACCATGATGGCAAGTGGAATAGCCCTGTGGGAAAGCCTCATGGGAAAGACTCCAGGGAAAGCCACAGATTCCTTGATCCAGGAGAAGGGAAGCGTGACACTGCTGCTACCCGCTCGGGAGGAAAGCGCACGTGCATTACCCCACTCGAGCCGAGGACTGACGCCACTTGGGAGACTCCAGAAGTACGCCAAGATCCATGTCAGCACTGGAGAGGAATCCTCAGGTTCTGGTCCCGACTCCACACAAGGTCTTAGGCCCCGGTATCGACGGGAGAGGAATCCTGAGAGGCCCCCTAGCACCTCGCATGGGGACTGGCCTTTCCTGAGGTCACCAGAGCAGGTCCCTGAGGTCTCCGGCGTAACTAGAGAGCACCTGCCGCAACTAGAGAAAATCCAGGAGGTTCTCCCCTCCAGGGGAGATGAGGCCCATTTCAGCTGAGAGGTCTCGAGGCTAATCACACCTTACCTCTTGAACTTCCTAAGGGTCCTTCACAACCTTGCTGCAACTCAAGAAGTTCCCCGACATACCGGTCTCCACTCGACAGGAAGCACGAGAGTCCGCGCCCACATGCAGAGGAGCCCCGTTTGCGCCTCCTAGCTCGTGAGGAGGGATCCTTTCCCTGCGTGGTTGGGAAAGAATTCCCGGCGTTCCCGGCACATCTCATGAGGAAGCATTCTCCACAGGACAGGAGCGAGGAACTCCAGGGTCGTGCCACCATTCCCAGAGTCCCCCAGATGTCTCAGTCCATGCCAGGGAAACCTGTTTTCCCTGCAGTGCCTCGACTTTCAAGCGGAGGATCGACTCACACCACGGTGGCTCGTGGGACAGCCCTGTGGGATAGCCTCATGGGAAAGCCTCGGGGGAAAGCCTGGAGGGAAAGCCACAGATCCCTCCATCCACGCGAAGGGAAGCTCGACAGTGCTGCTACAGCTCGGGTGGAAACCGCACGTGCATGCCCCCACTCGAGACGAGAACTGACTCCCCTGGGGAGACTCCAGAAGTACCCCAAGATCCATTTCAGTACTGGAGAGGTATCCTCAGGTTCCGGCACCGACTCCACACAAGGTCTTAGGCCCCGGGATCGACGGGAGAGGAATCCCGATAGGCCCCGGAGCAACTCCCATGGGGACTGGCCTTTCCTGAGGCCACCAGAGCGGGTCCCTGACGTCCCCGTCGAAAGTCGAGAGCAGCTGCCGCAACTCGAGAAAATCCAGGAGGTTCTCCCCTCCATCGAGATCAGGCCCATTTCCGCTGAGGCGTCTCCAGGCAAATCACACCTAAACTCTGAAACTTCCAAAGGGTCCTTCACACCCTTTCTGCAACTCAAGAAGTTCCCCGACATACCCGTCTCCACTCGAGAGGAAGCACGAGAGTACCGCCCACATCCAGAGTAGCCCCGTTTCTGCCTCCTAGCTCGAGAGGAGGGATCCTTTCCCTGTGTGGTCGGGAAAGAATTCCCGGCGTTCCCGTCACATCTAAAGAGGAGGAGATCTCCACAGGAAAGGAGACAGGGTCTCCAGGGTCGTGCCACCATTCAAAGAGTACCCCAGATGTCTCAGTCCATTCCAGGGAAACCTGTTTTCCCTGCTCTGCCTCAACTTTCAAGCCGAAGATCGACTCACACAACGGTGGCACGTGGAGCAGCCCTGTGGGAAAGCCTCGTGGGAAAGGCACAGATCCCCTGATCCACGCGAAGGGAAGCGCGACACTGCTGCTGCAGCTCGGGAGGAAAGCGCACGTGCATGCCCCACTCGAGACGAGGACTGACTCCCCTAAGGGAGACTCCAGAATTACCCCAAGTTCCACGTTGGCACTGGAGAGGAATCCTCAGGTTCCGGCATCTACTCCACGCAAGGTCTTAGGCACCGGCATCGATGGGAGTGGAATCCCGAGAGGCCCCCGAAGAACTCGCATGGGGATTGGCCTTTCCTGAGGCCACCAGAGCGGGTCCCTGAGGTCCCCGTCGTAAGTCGAGAGCACCTGCCGAAACTCGAGAAAATCCAGGAGGGTTCTCCCCTCCAGGCGAGATGAGGCCCATTTCCGCTGAGGCGTCTCAAGGCTAATCACACCTAACCTCTGGAGCTTACAAAGGGTCCTTCACACCCTTGATGGCGACTCAAGAAGTTCCCCGACATACCCGTCTCCACTCGAGAGGAAGCACGAGAGTCCCGCCCAAATTCAGGGGAGCCCCGTTTCCTCCTCCTAGCTGGAGTGGAGGGATCCTTTCCCTGCGTGGTCGGGAAAGAATTCCCGGCGTTCCCGTCGGCATCTCAAGAGGAGGCCGCTCTCCACAGGAAAGGCGAGAGGAACTGCATTGATCCACGCGAAGGGAAGCGTGACACTGCTGCTACAGCTCGGGAGGAAAGCGGCACGTGCATGCCCCCGCTTGAGACTAGGACTGACTCCCCTGGGAGACTCCAAGAAGTACCCCCAAGATCCATGTCAGCACTGGAGAGGAATCCTCAGTTTCCGCCACTGACTCCACACAAGGTCTTAGGACCCGGCATCGACTGGAGAGGAATCCCGAGAGGCCTCAGAGCAACTCGCATGGGGACTGGCCTTTCCTGAGGCCACCAGAGCGGGTCCCCGATGTCCCCGTCGTAAGTTGAGAGCACCTGCCGAAACTCGAGAAAATCCAGGAGGTTCTCCCCTCCAGGCGAGATGAGGCCCATTTCCGCTGAGGCGTCTCAAGGCTAATCACACCTAACATCTGGAACTTCCAAGGGTCCTTCACACCCTTGCTGCAACTCAAGAAGTGCCCCAACATACCCGTCTCCACTCGAGAGGAAGTACGAGAGTCCCGCCCACATCCAGAGGAGCCTCGTTTCAGCCTCCTAGATCAAGAGGAGGGATCCTTTCCCTGCGTGGTCGGGAAGGAATTCCCGGCGTTCCGGTTGCATCTCAAGAGGAGGCGCTATCCACAGGAAAGGCGAGAGGATCTCCAGGGTCGTGCCACCATTCCCTGAGTCCCCCCAGATGTCTCAGTCCATTCCAGGGAAACCCTGTTTTCCCTGCACTGCCTCGACATTCAAGCCGAGGATCGACTCACACCACGGTGGCACGTGGGACAGCCCTGTGGGAAAGCCTCGTGTGAAAGCCTCGTGGGAAAGCCTCGAGGGAAAGCCACAGATCCCTTGATCCTCGCGAAGGGAAGCATGACACTGCTGCTACTGCTCGGGAGGAAAGCCCACGTGCATGCCCTGACTCGAGACGAGGACTGACTCCCCTGGGGAGACTACCAGAAGTACCCCAAGATCCACGGTCAGCACTGGAGAGGAATCCTCAGGTTCCGGCACTGACTCTGCACAAGATCTTAGGCCCCGGCAACGACGGGAGAGGAATCCTGAGAGGCCCGCGAGTAACTCGCATGGGGACTGGCCTTTCCTGAGGCCACCAGAGCTGGTCCCTTAGGTCCCCGTCGTAAGTCGAGAGCACCTGCCGCAACTCGAGAAAATCCAGGAGGTTCTCCCCTTCAGGCGAGATGAGGCCCATTTCCGCTGAGGCGTCTCGAGGCTAATAACACCTAACATCTGGAACTTCCAAGGGGTCCTTCACACCCTTGCTGCAACTCAAGACGTTCCCAGACATACCCGTCTCCACTGGAAAGGAAGCACGAGAGTTCCTCCCACATCCAGAGGAGCCCCGTTTCCGTCTCCTAGCTCGAGAAGAGGGATCCTTTCCCTGCGTGTTCGGGAAAGAATTCCCGGCGTTCCCGTCGCATCTCAAGAGGAGGTGCTCTCCATAGGAAAGGCGAGAGGAACTCCAGGGTCGTGCCACCATTCCAAGAGTCCCCCAGATGTCTCAGTCCATTCCAGGGAAACCTGTTTTCCCAGCTCTGCCTCGACTTTCAAGACTAGGATCGACTCACACCACGGTGGCACGTGGGACAGCCCTGTGGGAAAGCCTCGTGGGAAAGCCTCGAGGGAAAGCCACAGATCCCTTGATCCACGCGAAGGGAAGTGCGACACTGCTGCTACAGCTCGGGAGGAAAGCGCACGTTCATTCCCCCATTCGAGACGAGGACTGACTCCCCTGAGTAGACTCCATAAGTATCCCAAGATCCATGTCAGCACTGGAGGGCAATCCTCAGGTTCCGGCAACCACTCCACACAAGATCTTAGGCCCCGGCATCGACGGGAGAGGAATCCCGAGTGGCCCCCGAGCAGCTCGCATGGGGACTGGCCTTTCCTGAGGCCACCAGAGCGGGTCCCTGAGGTCCCCATCGTAAGTCGAGAGCACCTGCCGCAACTCGGGAAAATCCAGGAGGTTCTCCCCTCCAGGCGAGATGAGGCCCATTTGCGCTGAGGCGTCTCCAAGCTAATCACACCTAAACTCTGGGCTTCCAAAGGGTCCTTCACACCCTTGCTGCAACTCAAGAAGTTCCTCGACTTACCCGTCTCCACTCGAGAGGAAACACGAGAGTCCCGCCCAAATCCAGAGGAGCCCCGTTTCCGCCTCCTAGCTCGAAAGGAGGCATCCATTCCCTGCGTGGTCGGGAAAGAATTCCTGGCGTTCCTGTCGCATCTCAAGAGGAGGCGCTCTCCACAGGAAAGGCGAGAGGAACTCCAGGGTCGTGCCACCATTCCCAGAGTCCCCCAGATGTCTCAGTCCATTCTAGGGATACCTGTTTTCCCTGCACTGCCTCGACTTTCAAGCCGAGGATCGACTCACACCACGGTGGCACGTGGGACATCCCTGTGGGAAAGCCTCGTGGGAAAGACTCGTCGGAAAGCCTCGAGGGTAAGCCACAGATCCCTTGTTCCAAGCGAAGGGAAGTGTGACACTGTTGCTACGGCTCGAGAGGAAAGCGCACGTGCAGGCCCGCACTCGAGACGAGGACTGACTCCCCTGGGGAGACTCAGAAGTACCCCAAGATCCAAGTCAGCACTGGACAGGAATTCTCAGGTTCCGGCACCGAATCCACACAAGGACTTAGGCCCCGGTATCGACGGAAGAGATATCCCGAGAGCCCTCCGAGCAACTGGCATGGGGACTGGCCTTTCCTGAGGCCACCAGACGGGTCCCTGAGGTCCCTGTCGTAAGTCGAGAGCACCTGCCGCAACTCGAGAAAATCCAGGAGGTTCTCCCCTCCAGGCGAGATGAGGCCCATTTCCGCTGAGGCTTCTTGAGGCTGATCACATCTAAACTCTGGAACTTCCAAAGGGTCCTTCACACCCTCGCTGCAACTCAAGAAGTTCCCCGACATAACCCGTCTACACTCGAGAGGAAACACGAGAGTTCTGCCCACATCCAGAGGAGCCCCGTTTCTGCCTCCTAGCTCGAGAGGAGGGATCCTTTCCCTGCGTGGTCGGGAAAGAATTCCCGGAGTTCGGTCGCATCTCAAGAGGAGGCGCTCTCCACAGGAAAGGCGAGAGGAACTCCAGGGTCGTGCCACCATTCCCAGAGTCCCCCAGATGTCTCAGTCCATTCCAGGGAAAACTGTTTTCCCTGCACTTCCTTGACTTTCAAGCCGAGGATCGACTCAAACCACGGTGGCACGTGGGACAGCCCTGTGGGAAAGCCTCGTGGGAAAGCCTCAAGGGAAAGCCTCGAGACACTGCTGCTACAGCTCGGGAGGAAAGCACACGTGCATGCCCCCACTCGAAACGAGGACTGACTCTGCTGGGGAGACTCCAGAAATACTCCAAGATCAATGTCAGCAGTGGAGAGGAATCCTCAGGTTCCTGCACCGACTCCACACAAGATCTTAAGGCCCCAGCATCGACGGGAGAGGAATCCCGAGAGCCCCCGAGCAACTCGCATGGGACTGTCCTTTCCTGAGGCCACCAGAGCGGGTCCTGAGGTCCCCGTCGTAAGTCGAGAGAAGCAGCCGCAACTCGGAAAATCCAGGAGGTTCTCCCCTCCAGGCGAGATGAGGCCCATTTCTGCTAAGGCGTCTCGAGGCTAATCAACACCTAAACTCTGGAACTTCCAAACGGTCCTTCACCACCCTTGCTGCAAACTCAAGAAGTTCCCCGACATAGCCGTCTCCACTGGAGAGGAAGCCACGAGAGTCCGGCCCACATCCAGAGTAGCCCCGTTTCCTCCTCATAGCTCGAGAGGAGGGATCCTTTCCCTGCGTGTTTCGGGAAAGAATTCCCGGCGTTCCCGTCGCATCTCAAGAGGAGGCGCTCTCCACAGGAAAGGCGAGAGGAACTGCAGGGTCGTGCCACCATTCCCAGAGTCCCCCAGATGTCTCAGTCCATTCCAGGGAACCTGCTTTCCCTGCACTGCCTCGACTTTCAAGCCGAGGATCCACTCACACCACGGTGGCACGTGGGACAGCCCTGTGGGA
The DNA here is from genome assembly GCF_001704415.2 of Capra hircus. NCBI lineage: Eukaryota > Metazoa > Chordata > Mammalia > Artiodactyla > Bovidae > Capra > Capra hircus. Next base: position 7,249 of record NW_017194595.1, read on the forward strand.
AAGTCTCGTGGGAAAGCCTCGAGGGAAAGCCACAGATCCCTTGATCCACGCGAAGGGAAGCGTGACACTGCTGCTACAGCTCGTGAGGAAAGCGCATCTGCAGGCCCCCACTCAAGACGAGGACTGACGCCCCTGGGGAGACTACAGAAGTACCACAAGATCCATGTCGGGACTGGAGAGGAATCCTCAGGTTCCGGCAACGACTCCACACCAGCTCTTAGGCCCAAGCATCGACAGGAGAGGAATCCGAGAGGCCCCAAGCAACTCGCATGGGAACTGGCCTTTCCTGAGGCCACCAGAGCGGGTCCCTGGGGTCCCCATCGTAAGTAGCGAGCACATGCCGCAACTGGGGAAAATCCAGGAGGTTCTCCCCTCCAGGAGAGATGAGGCTCATTTGCGCTGAGGCGTCTCAGGGATAATCACATCTAGCCTCTGGAACTTCCAAAGGGTCCCTGACACCCTTGCTGCAACTCAAGAAGTTCCCCGACATACCCGTCTCCACTCGAGAGAAGCACGAGAGTCCCGCCCACATACAGAGGAGTCCGCCTTTCTGCCTCGCAGCTCGAGAGGAGGAATATTTCCCTGCGTGGTCGGGAAAGAATTCCCGCGTTCCCGTCGCATCTCAAGAGGAGGGCTCTCCACAGGAAAGGCGAGAGGAACTCCAGGGTAGTGCCACCATTCCAGGAGTCCCCCAGATGTCTCAGTCCATTCCAGGGAAACCTGTTTTCCCTGCACTGCCTCGACTTTCAAGCCGAGGATCAACTCACACCACGGTGGCGCGTAGGACAGCCCTTTGGGAAAGCCTGGTGGGAAAGCCTGGTGGGAAAGCCTCATGGAAAGCCTCGAGGGAAAGCCACAGATGCTTTGATCCACGCGAAGGGAAGCGTGACACTTCTGCTAAGGCTCGGAAGGAAAGCCCACGTGCAAGCCCCCACTCGAGACGAGCACTGACTCCCCTGGGGAGACTCCAGAAGTACCCAAGATCAATGTCAGCACTGGAGAGGAAACCTCAGGTCTGGAACCGACTCCACACAAGGTCTTAGGCACCAGCATCGACAGGTGAGGAATCCCGAGAGGCCCCTGAGCAACTCGCATGGGGACTGTCCTTTCCTGAGGCCACCAGAGCGGGTCCCTGAAGTCCCCGTCGTAAGTCGAGAGCACCTGCCCGCAACTCGAGAAAATCCAGGAGGTACACCCCTCCATCGAGATCAGGCCCATTTCCGCTGAGGCGTCTCCAGGCAAATCACACCTAACCTCTGGAACTTCGAAAGGGTCCTTCACGCCCTTTCTGCAACTCAAGAAGTTCCCGACATACCGTCTCCACTCGAGAGGAAGCACGAGAGTCCCGCCCATATCCAGAGTAGCCCTGTTTCCGGCTCCTAGCTCGAGAGGAGGGATCCTTTCCCTGTGTGGTCGGGAAAGAATTCCCGGCGTTCCCGTCACATCTAAATCGGAGGAGCTCTCCACAGGAAAGGCGAGAGGGTCTCCAGGGTCGTGCCACCATTCAAAGAGTACCCCAGATGTCTCAGTCCATTCCAGGGGAACTGTTTTTCCCTGCACTGCCTCAACTTTCAAGCCGAGGATCGACTCACACCACGGTGGCACGTGGGACAGCCCTGTGGGAAAGCCTCGTCTGGGAAAGCCTCGAGGGAAAGCCCCTGATCCTTGATCCACGGGAAGGGAAGTGTGACACTGCTGCTACAGCTCGGGAGGAAAGCGCATGTGCATGACCCCAATCCAGACGAGGACTGACTCCCCTGGGGAGACTCCAGAAGTACCCAAGATCCATGTCAGCACTGGAGAGGAATCCTCAGGTTCTGGCACAAACTCCACTCAATTTCTTAGGCCCTGGCATCGACCGTGAGAGGAATCCTGAGAGGCCCCCGAGCAACTCGCATGGGGACTGGCCTCTCCTGAGCCACCAGAGCGGGTCCCTGAGGTCCCCGTCGTAACTTCAGAGCACCTGCCGCAACTCGAGAAAATCCAAGAGGTACTACGCTCAGGCGAGATGAGGCC